>NC_064423.1:11400000-11685000 GCF_023375975.1 Astyanax mexicanus | reverse complement strand
GAGGAGGAGAAACAGATCACACAGCAGTGAAAATGAGAAAAGAACTAAAGACGGAATCAGAAATTCAAGCTAATACAATCCTTACACCAGCATACAGTGGATTTCATCAACTACTTTAATGATTTACATGTTGGTTAGCTTTAGGGCCGCTGCTGTAATTGCCTGGGTTCCTGTAGCCTGGCATTGTGCAGCCGTCTGCCAATAGTGCTGGCACTAATATGACGATTAACGAAGGGCTTCACTGCTTGCTGAAACCCTTTTCTCTAAACCTCCACTAGCTCTGTTATGTCATCACGGAGGACTGGAAGACGATTCTAGTTAATGTTTGACTTTAATCAGTGCGAAAAGACTGTCTCCTCCAGCTCTGCGCTCTTTCCACTGTGTTTTAAACTGTAATAAAAACCAACTTTCACATCCATGTAGTCCTGCGTTGTGAAGCCGTCTGCCAGTGGTGCTGGCACTAATATGGCGACTCATGACGGGCATCACTGCTCACTGAATGAGCACTGAGAATCTGAGAATCTTTGAGAAAGGAAAAGCATGAACAATGGGATGACCTTATATACAGCTCTGGGGAAAAATAAAGAGACCACTTCAGTTTCAGAATCATTTTCTCTGATTTTGGTCTATATGTATATGTATAGGTATATGTTTGAGTAAAATTAACATTGCTGTTTTATTCTATAAACTACAGACAAAATTTCTCCCAAATTTTAAATAAAAATATTGTCATTTAGATAATGTATTTGCGTAAAATGGTTGAAATAACAAATAAATAACAAACAAATAATGCAAAGATAACAAGTTCATATTCATAAAGTTTTAGGAGTTCAGAAATTAATATTTGGTGGAATAAAACACCAGTTTTTTTATCACAGTTTTTATGCATCTTGGCATGTTGTCCTCCACCAGTCTTACACACTGCTTTTGGATAACATTATGCTTTACACTCCTGGTGCAAAAATTTAAAGCAGTTCAGTTTGGTTTGATGGCTTATGATCATCCATCTTCCTCTTGATTATATTCCAGAGGTTTTCAGTTTGGCGAAATCAAAGAAACTCATAATTGTTAAGTGATCTCTTATTTTTTTTCTAGAGCTGTATATTAGTCAGTCAGGTTCACAGTTCACAGTTTCTAGATGCTGATGACTGGCCAGTCATCTGCATCTAGAAAGCCATCAAACACCAAGCTGAACTGCTTGAATTTGTGCACCAGGAGTGTAAAGTATAATGTTCTCCAAAAGCAGTGTGTAAGACCGGTGGAGGACAACATGCCAAGATGCATGAAAACTGTGATAAAAAAACTGGTGTTTTATTCCACCAAATATTGATTTCTGAACTCTTAAAACTCTACTGGATGTCTCCAGACCTAAACACATTTGAGCACCTGTGGGGCATCCTTAAAAAAAAAAAAAGATACAAGATAAAGGCTCCGTCATCATGGAGATGTCATCATGTGATCATGGAGGAGTGTAAGATGATTCCAGTTAATATATATATGATTTTAATCAGCGTGAAAAAAGTCTGTCTGTGTTCTTTCCACTGTGTTCCAGACTGTAATAAAGACGATCTCTCGTGGCCTCTCGGACTGGTTCGTGCCTCTGACTGGCGGGCGCTTTAATTGGCAGGGCGGCTAAAAGCCCGCTGATCAGTTCCATGTGGCGGCCTTATGAGACGACACATGCGAGATGAAAGGAGGAAAAATGCTAAAAAAAAAAAAAAAAAAGGCAGAAAGAAAGAAAAAACACAGTTGCACAGCGCTGTGATTGGGAGAGATTGGGTTATTCATCATCACGCTGATCCGTAATGACAGCGTAATATTCTAAAGAGGCTCTGCGCACATGTGTGCGTGTGGTCTGCGTCCGACACCGTGCCTTATATTAAATAAAGTAGCTGCCATACCGCGAGATCAAACGGATCTGCCCTGTGTCGCGGTGGTCAGATATCAGCGCGGGCCCAGATTTTTAAATTAAACTGGATCTGAAACCAAAGTTTGTGCTGGACTCTGGCTCCCGCGCTGTGTTTTCCCGAGGAAAATGAGGAATGTCTGCGGCGTAGCAAGGTGCCTCGCTTAATACTCTTATTCCTGTCCCTCTAGGAGAGGAATTATCTAGTCTAAATATTACTCCACAAAGCTGGAATGTGTTTGGAGTCACTGTGTTGGCACTTGAAACCGGCGGGGGGGGAGATGTGTTATATTTGGCTGAGTGGTCGAACCAGGCCGCGTAACCAGTCTGACCAGCAGCGCTGTGATGACAGCTATAGTTACCGTGCTGCCGAGTGTAATACAGACCATTCTGACAGCCAGCACAAAAGCAGGAGTCAAAATAACCAGCGGGAAGAAGCAAACACAGTGACGCGAAGTGACGCGAATGAGCGTTTTCCTGTAGAGTTCTATAAAACATTAGAATAAACCTAAAAAAGTGAACAAAAATCAATTCAGAGATCAGTGAAATGAATGTAATAAACTCTATATATAACATTAGAATACTAAACTAAACCCAAATAAACATAGATTGTACATATTTATTTTTATTAAAGGGCCAAAAAACATATCCAAAGCAATCTAGGATTGAGAAATTCAAGCAAATACAATCCTTACACCAGCATACAGTGGATTTCATCAACTACTTTAATGATTTACATGTTGGTTAGCTTTAGGGCCGCTGCTGTAATTGCCTGGGTTCCTGTAGCCCGGCATTGTGCAGCCGTCTGCCAATAGTGCTGGCACTAATATGACGATTAATGAAGGGCTTCACTGCTTGCTGAAGCCCTTGTCTCTAAACCTCCACTAGCTCTGTCATGTCATCACGGAGGACTGGAAGATGATTCAAGTTAATGTATGACTTTAATCGGTGCGAAAAGACTGTCTCCTCCAGCTCTTCGCTCTTTCCACTGTGTTTTAAACTGTAATAAAGACCAACTTTCACATCCATGTAGTCCTGCGTTGTGAAGCCGTCTGCCAATGGTGCTGGCACTAATATGAAGACTCATGAAGTCTTTACCCCCTAAATCTTAAAACTTTGTTTATTAAGCCAATCAGAGGTGGACTTTGCCTCAGATGTTTGTGTGCTTTGGGTCATTGTCCTGCTGCAGAACCCAAGTACACCTGAGCTTGAGGTCATAAACAGATAGACGGATATTCTCCTTCAGAATTCCTGCTTCCATCTATTACAGCATCCATATCCAGACCCTGAAGCAGCAAAGCAGCCCCAGACCATCACACTACCACCACCATGTTTTACACTCAGTATGATGTATGATCTTTTCCTGAAATGATGTTAGTTTTACGCCAGATGTAACGGGACACACACCTTTTAAACAGTTCCATTCAGTAACATCAGTCCAAAGAATATTTTCCCAAAGTCATGGAGATCATCGAGATTTTGGTTTGTTGGTAAACGTGAGATGATCCCTTGTGTTCTTTATGGTCAGCAGTGTTTTTTGCTCTGGATATCATTTTTGCTCAATCTCCTTTTTTATTATTAAATCATTAATAACCAGACCTTAACTGAGGCAAGTGAGACCTGCAGTTATTTAAATGTTGCTCTGGGTTCTTTAGTGACCTCCTGGATGAGTTGTCCATGCCCTTTTGTCCTCCATTTGTGAATAATAGCTCTTACTGGGGTTCACTGGAGTCCTAAAGCTTAAGAAATGAGTTTGCAACCTTTTCTAACTGATGGATGATCAATGACTTTGTTTTCCCATCTGTTTTTAAGAAATCTTTTCTTCAGGTCGGGGCATAATGTTGTCAGACAGGTTCTATTTAACTGATTTCTTGATTCTACAGGTCTGTTAGTAATCTGGTCTGGTTGTGGTTAGTAGTGAAATTTTACTCAGCTTTCCAAAAAGTGTGATTAATCACAGTTCATTTAGGGGGGCAAACATTTTTTTCAACACAGGGCTAAATTGGTTTGTATAGTTTGTTTTTCCCTAAATAAACGAAATAATAGTTTATATATATATATATATATATATATATATATATATATATATATATATATATATATATATATATATGTTTACTTTTATATTTGCCTGATATTAAGGTTTGTTTGATAATCTGAAAAATGTAAGTGTGACACAAACAAGTGGGCAAAAACTTTTGGTAACACTTCCTATGAACCCTATATTCATAATGCATTATAAATACTTTATTATAATGTGTGACATGCATAATACCTTATAATCACTGTAATAAGCCTGTATAATAACTCATAAGTACTTACAGCGAAATTTATAACACATTATAAACTACAAATATAAGGGTTTATAAAGAAAGGACGTACAGCTTATAGCCTTATAATATCTGTTCATAAGAACATTCTACAGTGTAGTGTTGTAATGCACTATAACACAGATTTGGTATATTTGGGTATAATGCATTACAATATGCAGATATGATTTTTCATATTAAGCTTTCATGTAAGTGCGTAACACATTATAAAGCCTTATGTACAGTCCTTACTGTCAAGACATTACAGTGAGGCATAATAAAATTTAATTCATGTTTAAAAAGCATATGAAAATGCGTAATGAGTAATGACTCTATATAAGGCTTTATAATGTGTTACACACACCAAAATATACCAAATCAAGTGTTATAGTGCATTACATCACTACAACACTGTACACTCTTTTTAAGGCATTATAAGCCCTTTCTTTATAAACCTTTATACCTGTAGTTTATAATGTGTTATGAATGTCGCTTTAAGTACTTATGAGCTATTATACAGGCTTATTACATTCAGTCATTATAAGGTATTATGCATGTCATATCATGCACTATGAATGCATTCATAAGGCATTATGAATGTATCTCGAGCAAACTGTACATTTCCGAGGGGTTAACTCTTACACAAAGTTCCTGCAAAAACCCCGTAAAAGGTCATTATTAGCAGCATGGGAGTGTATTTACAGTGCCTCCGACTCTCCCCGGCACCGCTGCGCTTCCCCGCTTGAGACACGGAGGAGAGGTCGGGCCGCTGTTTGCTCAGCCATGTCTCACTCAGGTCCTGTAGCGCCCCGCCAGGAAGACAGGCAGACAATGTTTGGCGACTGTCTGGGTGGAGGCTGCCCTGAAGGCCCCGCGCTGCACGAAGCTAGATTACTAAGTCAATGTTTTAGCGAGTGTATTTAATAGTCAACAGTAGAGAATAGCGCACCAGACCACAATGCGACCCCAGAGAGGGGCGGAGGAGGAGAGCCAGCATACTTGACCTCAGCCGACCACATTACGTGAGAATTTAGGAGGTGAATGTTTGAGTAGGTTGGTGCTGGTGATTAAAACACGCTGGAAAAAAGCGCAACTTTCTCAACACACTTTCTCAGCTATTTTGGACGCCAAAGCACATTTTATCACTTTTATACCCCATAGAGAGGCAGAGGGAAAAAAAGGGCCTGTGTGTAAGTCTGATATTAAATCTGACCCTTTAGCCACGTAGCCTTGCCTTGCCTTGCCTTGTTTAGGCTGGATCACAGTTGTGGCTGTGTTTATCACAGTTATTCCTGGAGACAAGATATCAACCAAGTACATCAGTAGTTGTGATAGAGCAGATACAGCTCTGAAAAAAAAAAGAAAATAGAATAAAAAAATAGAAAACCTCTGGAATATAATCAAGAGGACGAAGGATGATCACAAGCCACCAAACCACCAAACTGAACTGCTTGAATTTTTGCAAAAGGAGTGCAGGCATAAAGTTTCCCAAAAGCAGTGTGTAAGACTGGTGGAGGAGAACATGATGCCAAGATGCATGAAAACTGTGATTAAAAACCAGGGTTATTCCATCAAATATTGATTTCTGAACTTTTAAAACTTGAATATGAATATGAACTTGTTTTCTATGCATTATTTCAGACATTTCTCATTTCCTGCAAATAAATGCTCAATTTAATGACAATATTTTTATTTGGAATTTGTGAGAAATGTTGTCCATAGTTTATAGAATAAAACATCGATGTTCATTTTACTCAAACATAAACCTATAAACAGCAAAATCAAAATCGGAGAAACTGATTCAGAAACCAAAGTTAAGTTGTCTCTTAATTTTTTGTAGAGCTGTACATCAGATTTGCTGTCAAAACACTTACATGTACCTAAAAATACTGAATTAAAATAACTCTTATTTAGATCCTTATGGTTAAATATTTAGGTCCACGGCGAATCTAACCTTGAGTACGCTCACCTGTCTCTCAGTGGTGCTCCATCTTTGGTCCAGGATACAACTGGAGTAGGGACCCCCTGAGTCGGACAGAGAATTGTCAGACTGTGGGTTGCCTTGGTGACGTAGGTGGTCTGGCCAACACTGATCCTGAGGTCCCTCTGGAAGCTCATGGTGGACCCGTGCTGCTTATGACGTACAATGACCGTTCGGCTTTTCAAATTCCTCAGATCCCCTCCGGAGCGTTCTGAGGAGTTTGGGGTCTTGTCTAGATGTTTATCTTTGGATGTTCTTTCTCGAGAGGTTGTCTCCTTATCTGAAGTGACCTGAGCTGCTGCCATTTCTTCCAATAACCTGCTAATAAGGTGGGAAGCGAGGTCATCGGTCACATCCCCACTTTCTGCAAGCTGACTGATGTTCCTCAGCAGTGCCTCGAACTGGGACGGTTCCATAACGAAAGCTCCGGAAGCTGCCGAAACGAGGGATTCACTGGAAGAACTGGAGGCCAGAAGAGAATTCCCCAGAGCCGTCGGGTTTCCTTGAGGTTGGCCTTCATCCAGGTAAAATTCATTCTTCTGCACCCAGCTTCTTCCTGGTTTGGGGATTCTCTTGACGATTTGGAATTCCTCCTGGTCTTGACACTTGGCACTATTGTATCCTCCCTCCTTGTTGAGGAAAGTCCTGGATCCACTGTTATTCCTCTCCTTACCCAAGCTCTTCCCTTCAGGATGTTCCAGAAGCCTGTTATCATGGCCTATCAGTTTCAGGATGAAGATGTCTGAGGCCTGGTTGGCCCAGCAGCGATACTCGCCGATGTCCCCGGTCTCTAGGCTGTACAGCCTCAAAGCTCCAGACTTGGTGATGCTCAGATGTTTGGAGTTCTGGAGGTCCTGGCCATCCTTTTCCCAGCGGATCTGGGCTTTGGGAAAGTGGCGCACTGGACATTTGATGACGACGGACGTCTTTGGAAGAAGGTAAGCTCGTCCACCGATGGTGAAGCTCAGCCTCTTCTCCTGCCTCGTCTGGATGTAGATGCGTTTCAGGCCCAGAACCTGAGGGCATCGCTTCTTGGAGTACTTGTGCTCTGCAGACAAGAGAACAAGTATTGAGAAAGTTGCAGTAGGTTCAAACCGCCAACTACAAAATTCCAGTTAATTTTAAAGTATTTTCCCCTGAAAAAAACAAATCCTTACATGACTTTTTTTACTTTTCCTACTACATTTTACAGTAGTTTCCCCTAAAAATGTTGTGCTATGTAAAGTTCTAAGAGATGTTTTAGTGAGAATGTTTTTTTTTTTAAAGCATAAAGTAAGATTTAACCACTGTGATGAAAATGTAGCCAAAAAATGATTTCTGCCCTCAATTCTACCTCAATTCGACATTTACATTTGCACATATGACTTTTGAGCACATGCACTCTGGAAATAAAATTTTTTCCCCCCATTTACCTTAGTTTTTATCTGTTTTTAACAGCATAGCTTTGCATGCAAAGAAAATAATAGATTATTAGAATTCAATATTTTAGATGCATTTTGGAACTTTCTGATTTACCTTTGATAACTGTAAATGTAACTTTCAGAACAATTTAAATTTAGAATCATTTTAACCTTAAGAACAACATCATTTTTTGCATGATGTAACGTTAAGAATGATTTAACTTTAAGAACAATATAACTTTTAGCATGATGTTACTTTAAGATTAATGTAATTTTTAAGAACAATTTAACTTTAAGAACAACATAACTTTTAGCATGATATGATTTTAAGAACGATTTAACTTTAAGAATAATATAACTTTTAGCATTATGTAACTTTAAGATCAATTTAACTTTTAGAACACCATAACTTTTAGCATCATGTAACTTTACGAATGATTTAACTTTAAAAACAATATAATTTTTAAATCAATGTAACTTTAAGATCAATTTAACTTTAAAAACAATATAACTTTCAGATCAATGTAACTTTAAGAACAACATCATTTTTTGCATGACTTAACATTAAGAACGATTTACCTTTAATAACAATGCAACTTTTCAAACAATGTAACTTGAAGATCATTTTAACTTTAAGAACAACATGACTTTAAGCATGACGTAACTTTAAAAATGACTTAACATTAGGAACAGTATAACTTTAAGACCATGTAACTTCTAGATCAATTTAACTTCAGGAAAAATATTACTTTTAATATGATGTAACTTTAAAAATGATTTAATGTTAAGCACAAAACATAATATTTAGAACTCTGTATTTTATAGTGTGTATTACAGCAGCATGCAAAGAAAGTGAAGTTTAAATTTTATTTATATATATATATATATATATATATTTTTTTTTTTTTCCTGCATTTCTTATTTCTACATTTTTTCAGTGTATAGCTGATGACTCCGGGTCTGAAACATGGCACAGTGAACTCCACAAAATCCAACAGCATTCTTCTTTAAAACCCCACATATAATCTGTTTCAGATCCTGATTCTGAGAGCTGGCTTGTGAAGGTTGACTCAAGAGTCCAGAGCAGCAGAAGAATCACACGCGGTGTAAAAAAGTCTCGAGGAAATTTAGTGATACAAAACCCATGAGAGGAAAAACAGGAGTGTAGTGTCCTGTACACTGGAAGAGTTCTAACTCCTGAGAATGTAAACACTGCGCACTTCACCACACACAGACGTCTGAGTAACATTCTCCAACTCATCAATCTGAAGCATCCGATCACTCTCAGCTGAGAGAGACGCTGTCAGGATCAATCAATCCACTATATAATCATGTTCTCAAACGTCTGAGGTGAAATCACACGAGCAGAAAATCCCGTGTGAAAGCAGAACATTCAGCTCTTTCTCCTGTTTACCATCTTAATACTTTAATATATGAAATATGATATTATGTTCTCTCAGCCCAAACCACAGTGTAGAGTCTGATCAGAACACGCCTCTGATCGCCAAGTGTTTTTAACCCTTATTTAACAATAAAACTCCACACTGCACTGTGAGGAGGGGCACACCAGTGCAATCTTCATACTAGTGATTCAGAACGCAGCTAGTTCCACGTGTCTAAAAGTGTCTTCAAGTAGCTTCATATGTCTTCAAGCTCAGAGAGGCTTGTTAATGAACTTAAGTCTATTTTCTGACAAAAGTGTTAATCATAGCAAACCGTAGCAATGACTTCAAAAAATTCATTATAAGAACAATGTGATTAAAACAACGGAGTAACTTTAAGAGCAATGTAACCTTCAGAACAGCTTATCTTTAAGATCTATTTAACTTTAAGAACAACATAACTTTAAGATCAATATACCTTTAAAAACAATTTAAATTTCAGATCAATTTAACTTTTAGAACGACACAACTTTAAGATCAATTTAACTTTTAGAACAACATAACTTTAAGATCAATTTAACTTTTAGAACAACATAACTTTAAGATCAATTTAACTTTTAGAACAACATAACTTTAAGATCAATTTAACTTTTAGAACAACATAACTTTAAGATCAATTTAACTTTTAGAACAACATAACTTTCAGATCAATTTAACTTTTAGAACAACACAACTTTAAGATCAATTTAACTTTTAGAACAACACAACTTTAAGATCAATTTAACTTTTAGAACAACATAATTTTAATATCAATTTAACTTTTAGAACAATGTCATTTTTAGCATGATGTAAAAAGAGAGAAAAAGAGAGAGACAGACAGACAGAGAGAGAGAGAGATAAAGAAAGAGAGAGAAAAAGTGATAGAGAGAGGGAGTCTCACTGTTGCAGGGGGTCATGCGGCAGCTCCTGATGAGGGGTGGGGGCTGCAGGCCATTACAGGCAGACCTGTCCAGAGTGACCAGCTGACCAGAAACACTCAACCTCCGACACACAGGCTCCCTGCGCTGAATCCCCTTCCCACAGGTCACAGAACACTGTACACACACACACACACACACACACACACACAGTACATACACGTACAGTGATCAAGAACGTGCAACATTAGACTTTTACAAAAGCATGTTGATAATCTCATGGACCAAAAAAATCTTGTTTTAACTTAAGTCCCAGATATGTGAATAATTAAAGTTTTATATAAATATATTTCATTGGAATTTAATGTGAAAGACCAACACAAAGTGGTATACAATAGTGAATTGGAAAAAAAATGATGAGTGCAACCAGTTGCAATCAGAAGTTGCCTAATGACTACTAATGACTAAAAAGAGTCCACCTGTGTGTAATCTAATCTCAGTACAGATACAGAAAGCTGCTCCCTGACGGCCTCAGAGGTTGGTTAGGGGTCCAAAAAACACAGCAGACAGGTCAGGAATAAGGCTGTGGAGAAGTTTAAAGTAGGCTTATGCTATAAAAAGATTTTCCAAGCTCTCAACATCTCACAGAGCACTGTTCAATAATAGGAAATCCTATTATCCTAAACTTACAGGCCGAACAAGGACAGCACTGATCAGAGATGCAGCCCAGAGGCCCATAGTAACTCTGGACGAAATGCGGAGATCCACAGCTCCACAGGGACCACTATTAGTCACGTACTTCACAAATGTAGTCTTTATGGAAGAGTGGCAAGAGGAAAGCGGTAGAAGAACAAGGTGCTAGGGCTGGGCGATATGGAAAAAAATCTTATCACAATATAGTTTTCCATATCAGCCGATATCGATATGTATCACGATATAAATCAAATCACTTTCTGCTACACTTAAAGGTTTCTTTTTACTCATAAGTGACAGAATAAGGGAGTTACGGCCAAAATCACTAGCAGGCTCACTGTCCTGTGGACAGACACTAGGATGTTCACATCTTGCCAGGTGGGTACAAGGTGCTCAGACAGCATTTAAATTAATTTTAAAAGTCATTATACATCCACACAGGTCCACAGGCAACTACATAAAGCAAATACATGAGTATATCACAGTGTTCATTTTGACAGGTGATTTTGATACAGTTTTAATCTTAGTCTTTTGACTAAAATGTATAATAGTTTTAGTTGCATTTTAGTCTATCGGATATTATTAGTTTTAGACACATTTTAGTCTAGTTTTAGTCTAATAATTTTTGTCATATGAAAAGTATGTATTACATATGTTTTACTGTTTTTCTATTTTATATCTGTTGTTATTTTGAGATTATATATTGCTACTGTTTATTAAAATAATAGCCTTTAAGTTTTGTTGCATTTAAATTATGCTGCATTTAAATATTTTAAAGCTAGTGACCTGTAATGGAGGTGGGATGAATAAAGTCAAGTTTCTGAAATAATGCACTTCTACTGCAGTACAGATTTATACTAACATTACTGGCTTTCAGTAGACTAGACTTACATTACTTAAGTGTATTTAAAACTCATCCAGTTCAGTAACAGCAATGTTTAGCTCTGTTCAAATACAGCTACACAGATTATATAATCTTCTGTATTTAGTAAAATTTCCAGCACAACAGACTCTCTGTACTATCTGTTAAAAACTAAAAACACAAAGTAATCACTGTATAAACAGTGTAGAAGACAGAGGAGAATTCTGGCGAGTGGTACTTGACTGAAGAGTCAGTTCCGCACGCTGCCTGATCATGTGCTGCGCCTGTTCACAGCGCTACTTAAACGGGAAATAGAAAATTAAGTTTATCGAATCCAATTGTCCGGCTTATCATAGTTATCGCGATATATATTTTCCTCAATAACTATCGTTATCGTTTTATCGCCCAGCACTACAAGCGGCTTTGAACTTTTTGGCCAAAATGCAATTTTTTTTTATTTGTGGCAGAGAATGAACACTGCACATACAGTAACTGGACACACCATCCCCACGGTCAAACATGGTGGTGGCAGCATCATGCTCTGGGGATGCTTCTCTTCAGCAGGTACAGGGAAGTTGGGCAGAGTTGATGAATGAAAGATGAATGGATTTAAATACAGGGCAATCCTGGAAGAAAACCTGTTGGAGTCTGCAAAAGACTTGAGACTGGGGTAAAGACTGACCTTCCAACAACCCTTAAAAGCTACAATGGGACGGTTTGAAACAAAACATCTTCATGTGTTAGAATGACCCAGTCAAAGTTCAGACCTAAACCTAATCCAGAACTTGTGGCAAGATCTGAAAACTGCTGTTCACAAACACTCTCCATCTAATCTGACTGAGCTTGAGCTGTTTTATAAAGAAGAATGGAGTAAAAGTGTCTAGATCTATCTATCTATCTCTCTATTTATCTATCTACCTACCTACCTACCTACCTACCTACCACAACACTACAATCCTTGCTCTAATACCCACGGTTTTTAACTGTTACCAGCAACTACAGCTTAGCAAAGTCCCTTAATATCATCACATGGCACAATTCTGGCATGCTGATTGGCTGTTTCACACACCTTGGACCACTCCCCTCCGTCCAGGTGTGGCTGTAGGCAGAGTGGGTCGGTGCACGGCCGCTGTGTCGCGGGTTTAACACCGTCACACTCTTCATCAGGAAGCTTCCGGAAGCTCCCCCCAGCCAGACGCTGCCTGCAGTACACCTTCCTCCACTGCGTCCCCCTCACACACGCGTGAGAGCACTGCAAACACACACACACACACACACACACAGCAGAGTCAGAGCAAACATACCTACACACCCTGAGGAATGCAGCGGAGCGTTTTACTAGGTGTCAGAATAAATGTTTAAAAAGGTAGCACTGCTCCTCTAAAGGGACTCTGTGTGAGGAGGCTTATAGAGAGATTAAACCAAAGAGCTCTTATATGGCAATCGTTTCTGTTTTAAAGCAACATTACGGAACATTTGACCATAAAAATACATATTTTAAGGATCGTATTGCAGCTCCACTGACTCTCATTTTAGAAGAATAGTTTTACTACACTATGAAACTTTGGTGGAGCTGCATGCGTAACTCTGTGTAACTAAGTTATATTATTATTAGTATAAAATAGTATATAAAATCTCTGAGCTTTTCAACAAATGCATGGGTTCAGCTGTGCATGAGGGGGAGCTCAATGCACAATTAGTTTGTATGGCAATAGTGTAAAGGGAATAGTGAATTACACGTTCAAGACTTTTAGCAGTGTTCGCAAGAAAAAAAAAAGAGAAAAAAACTCATAATTCATAAAATATTGAAATAACCCCAATTAAGTATTTCCGTGGTCAATGAGAGTGTTTACCTGTAATAAACTCTATATAACATTAAATCACTGTGTTAAGATTATCTCTATTTAGTCTAAATACAGGTCTGGGAAAAAAAATATTTTAAAAAGTTAAAAGCTCTGGAATGTAATCAAGAGGAATATGGATGATCACAAGCCATCAAACCAAACTGAACTGCTTGAATTTTTGCACCAGGAGTGCAGGCATAAAGTTATCCAAAAGCAGTGTGTAAGACTGGTGGAGGAGAACATGCCAGGATGCATGAAAACTGTGATTAAAAATCAGGATTATTCCACCAAATATTGATTTCTGAACACTTTTATAGAGTATATACTCTACAGTGGTGTAATGAAAGTAACGAGAGTTACCTGCTGCCACTCTTCAGCCTCCCAGGCCGGTGGGCAGTGGTGCTGGTTGCAGGCTTGTAGCTCTGGTGGTCTGCTCCCTTTGCACTCTGATAACTCCACTGACTCTGTGAGGTTACTCCCCACTGACCTCACACACCGCACACTGCGTGTCTGCAGCCCCACACCACACGACTCCGAACACTGAGACCACTCGCTGAAATCCCATCTAAAACATGGATACACAAACACACACATGCAGTAGTCTGTCAGTTGTAATGTTGTAGCACAATTTGGAAAAAAAATCTTCCACTCTAATGAATCCACCAGAATCCAGATTGCAGTAATTGCTTTTCCTACTGTCAAGTCAAAGTCAAAGTCAAAGTCAAAGTGGTTTTTATTGTCATTTCAGCTATATACAGAGTACACAGTGAAACGAAACAACGTTCCTCCGGGGACCATGGTGCACATAAACACAGTGTAGACAGAACAATAGTGCAACAGTACAAAAAGCGCAGACAGACAATACAACACAGTACAGACAAAGAATAATAAATAACAAGACAGTGTGCAAATTTTGCAGTGTGCAAAAAAGACCAGTGAGGTAGTAATTACCTCTATTACACAGTGTACAATAGAGTCCAGTGAGGTAGTAGGGTTTTTAGTGCTTCCATTTCCTGGGGTAAGTGGGGTAAGAGTGTGTGTGCATGTACAGAAAACCATCAGTTCAGTCTCTGCAGTTGAGGAGTCTGATGGCTTGGGGGTAGAAGCTGTTGCAGAATCTGGTCGTGCTGGACCGGATGCTGCGGTACCTTCTTCCCGAAGGCAGGAGGGAGAACAGTTCGTGTGAGGGATGGGTGGGGTCATTCACAATGCTGGTTGCTTTGCGGATGCTGCGGGTGGTGTAAATGTCCGTGATGGAGGGGAGAGAGATGATCCGATGATCCTCTCAGCCGTCCTCACAATACGCTGGAGGGTCTTGCGGTCAGAGACGGTGCAGGTCCCAAACCAGGCAGTGAAACCTCTATAAAAAGGTTTTCAGAGGGTACTTTTGGGTAGTGTACCTCTTGGTGAGAGACTGGTGACTACCGTATTCTTTGCACTACAAGGATAATAAGGTGCACTATTAGTGAACGTCTATTTTCTGGTCTATTTTCATACATAAGGCACACCGGATTATGAAGAACAATAATTTTTAAGAAACTTAAAATTGCATTCTAATATTGTAATTACTTGAATTTTCTTTTTGGTTTTTGGAGTTCTACTGCTGTCACAATACCATCTTGTTTACGTATCTTTGCCTATTATATATGTTTGGAAGGAACACACATCGCTATGTGTGGAGGAAAAAGAAACAGCACACCGTCATCAAACCCTCATCCCAACTGTGAAACATGGTGGAGGGGGCATCACGGTTTGGGGCTGCTTTGCTGCCTCAGGGCCTGGACGGATTGCCGCCATTAACGGAAAAATGATTTTCCAAGTTAACCAAGACATTCTGCAGGAAATTTAAGACCATCTGTCTGCCAGCTGAAGCTCAACAGAGGATGGATGATGCAACAGGACAACGACCCAAAACATAGAAGTAAATCAACAACCAAACGGCTTCAACAGAGGAAAATACGCCTTCTGGCGTATGGAGTCCTGACCTCCTCAACCCAATTGAGATGCTGTGGCAAAGTTTAAGCAGACTGTGTTTGTCTATTGTTGTGACTTAGATGAAGATCTGAACACATTTATTGACCAATTTATGCAGAAATGATGCATGACTGCAGTGGTCTATACTCAGTGGTCTATACTGAGTGCTTTTTAAGTCAGACACAGCCAATCACAACAAAGCCCATTTGTCTTCTCTTAGTCTTAAGGGTACCGTAACAGAATCAGAGCATTTCTTTATAAGGTATAAAAATGAATTATGATTATTTTTCGGAACATAAAGCCACATACATTTTACAGCTGGATGTCAAAAAATATATATAGGATCTGGCCTTTTTTAGCTAAACCCTGGAGATGAATAAAGCTGATGTGTTAGCCCCCGAGCTAACACACTCATCACACTGACGCAATTCAAATCAGTGCAGCACTATACAGCATAATAAACACACAGTGCTGTAATATCAAGTATGATCATATGTTGCATATTTACACCCTGAGAGATTTGGACACATAGAAGATTCACATAAGCCCTGTATAGACAAGATTAGTTTCTCAGGGGGGTTCTGGGGTAATTTCTATTTTATGGGGGATCCTCTGTGATTTTATTCCCTTCTGGAACACAAAAAAAATTACAGGCTGAATTATCTACTGTTTTTCTCTGAACTCTCTGGTCCTCCAGCAATTTTAGACTTGTCCAGACTCACATCTGTGAGTTTCGTCTCCTCACAGTTAATAAAATAGCTATTTGTCCACTGCAGCGCACCGTAATTACACTTTAGGTACAGAAATCCACGGAGATCCATGTCAAACACAACCGCAAATGGAAATGGAGGAGCTACTGAACACGATGTCATGAGACCGAGAAAGCCTGAAAACTCACTGGTCCTCCTGTTTTTTAATTGCAGCCCAGATGCAAGAGTTTCATCACTGAGTTAAAGCGTGAAATATTTGTTACCTTTTGTGCTCCTTTTTAGCCTGTATAACTTCAGTATTAATTTACAATGCAGGGAAATTCTAACGCTAACAATATTAACCCCAAACCACTTCCTGACCCTTTGCTCCAATGTAATTTTTAGGCAAGACATACGAAGGGCTGTTTTTAAAAGCGTACACTTCTGATTTTTAATATCTATGTAAAATATTAAACCCGGAGAGAATTGGACAAGGCCCGATATGCTGCACAGCAACTTTTACAAAGCAAATCACAAAAGAGGATCAATCCAAGTTCACCGTTCCAATCTCGCCTGATGTCACCGCCATCCATATTCATCACACAAACAAGAAACAAGCTACAGCCTGTATAATGCTCCCCATCCCCGGCCTGTCAATCACACATCCGCCAATACAATGGAAACTGTGACTGCGCTGCAGCTAAAGCATGCATTCCACCTCTCAATGCAGTGACAGATAATCAGAGCCATAAAACACGAGGTAACATGATGAAACCTTCTCTGGAACTCATAAAATATTCTAATAATCTGAGCTGGAGTATTAAAAAAAACTGCAGATGAAAGGTACTGTCGATGGGACGCTCATTTATAAATCCACGTCAGTCTACATTCGTTTCATAAAGCTCTGCTCCGAAAAAGCCAGCTGTCCTGCTGACACTGGCACCAGGTCAGACTCTGGAAAAACAAAACATTATTTTTTAACTAGACAGCCTTATTTTGACAGCAGCCTGACAAGCTATTTAGATTCAATCTGGATTTCAGTCCTTGAACGCAGTCCAGAACCGCATGTCCGGATTTGGCTCACGAGTCGAGACGTGATGCTTGTTTGTTGAGGAACTGATTCATGTTTCTCTCAATTCTGCTAAAATACCTGATTTCCAAAAATCTGTCCATTTGATTTGTTTTTCTTTATTTTGCGTCATTCTCTAGAAAGAGTGCAGTACCAGAAACCTTCCACACACTGGCCACTTTATCAGAAACACCTATTGTACCTTCTATTTCCACTCACTGGCCACTTTATCAGAAACACCTATTGCACCTTGTTTTTTTCCCACTTACTGGCCACTTTATCAGAAACACCTATTGTACCTTGTTTTTTTCCACTTACTGGCCACTTTATCAGAAACACCTATTGTACCTTATTTTTTTAATCACTGGCCACTTTATCAGAAACAACTATTGAACATTGTATTTCCACTCACTGGCCACTTTATCAGAAACACCTATTGTACATTGTATGTTCACACAGTGGCCACTTTATCAGAAACACCTATTGTACCTTCTATTTTCACTCACTGGCCACTTTATCAGAAACAACTATTGTACCTTATTTTTTAAATTACTGGCCACTTTATCAGAAACACTGGCCACTTTATCAGAAACACCTATTGTACCTTATTTTTTAAATTACTGGCCACTTTATCAGAAACACCTATTGTACATTGTATGTTCACACAGTGGCCACTTTATCGGAAACACCTATTTTCCCTTGTATTTCCACTCACTGGCCACTTTATCAGAAACACCTACTACTAATACTGTACTATCTTGTGCTATTTTCTCTCACTGGCCACTTTATTAGAAACGCCTACTACTACTACTACTACAGTACTATATTGTGCTTTTTTCTCTTACTGGCCACTTTATTAGAAACACCTACTACTACAATGTGCTTCTTCTACTTGTTCTTCTAACAGGGCTAAAGTATGGTGTCATCAAGGGATGCCATTCCCTTTTCGAGGGGGAGTGGTTCGTACTTTCCAGCCACTAAATTCTCCACATAGTTGCTAATTTAATTAAAACCCCCCAAAAATCTGCGATTGGTCATTATTTAATTCCAGGAGGCGTCAGGCATCTCCTTGAGTCTGAAGGCCAGTGGTTCCTGCGCTTTTCTAATGCCGGTTTAACCCCTGCCTGTAGCTCTTCTAATACATCAAAAAGCCACAGAGACATGCTGAGGTTTTACTGTGGTGAGAAAAGCCGCTATTCCTTCGTTATTCCTTCGTTAATTCTTCGTTACTCCTTCGTGCACGGTGTGAACAGCCTGTCTGATCTGCTCTGTGTACAGCAGCAGGGAAATCCGAGCTCACCGAATCCAGATGTCATTCCAGGACAGAGGAGACCCAAACTGAGACCACTATAACTGCCTCAGGGTCTCAGCATGTGCTGCTTTATTGGTCTGGGGAAAGCCACCTACGCTCAAGCTGTTTCACAAAGCAGTGAAAAAGAAAAGCAGTGATGGACGTAATTAGGTCAGTTTTCTGCTCAGATCCAGTTAAGAATTCAGTGGCTTTGTACTTTTTTTACGTTTTACTTTTTTTAATTGTTAATATTTATCTTTTAATACTCTTTTTTGGGGTTGGTTGAGTTAATTGTGTCGTGTTGGATCTCTGGCATTTTACACTCTTTATACAGCAGTTAGTTCCGACCTCACAATCTGATTGGTTGAGAAGTGTTCTAGCCGTGCTGATATTTGTGATAACAGCACGAATTCTCACACTAAATCTGTATCACTCTGCCGACATGTTGCTGAGTAACCTTTTTGGATCATCACCTCCAGCAGCCCGCCGGTCTACAGGCTGGGTATCCAGGCGCGGGGTAAAAAGTTTAATTGGAGTTTGTACACTTGGCTGAGGGCGTGTGGCGAACGCCGGCGGTATTTCCTGAAAATGGGCTGCTGGAGTCGTTTCACGGATCACGGCAGGGCCGGAGACTGTGCTGGAGGACACCGAACATCAAAGAAGATAAATGAACGTCATTTCCTCCCGCCGGCTCCCTCGCCATCATAATGTTTATTCGTAGAGTTCTATTCTCAACGTCACTCGCAATCGAGAAACCTGTTGGCTTCTGAGATCTGTGAGTTTATTCATCTCAATATTCCTTTAAGGCGGTGTTTGAGGTGTCTAAATTTGTCATAGCCATTCTTTAAGTCGTTTTTTTTTTTTAAGTTTTGACCAGTCTATTCTGCATAGAACTGAAGACAAAAAAATACAGCGTGGTTGCATAAGTGAAATAAGTGATGAGAAAAAGAAAACAGATAAGTTTGTGTCTTTGTGGACTAGAGCTGGCTGGTAAACGAAGGTCATGAAGGCCATTCTAGGCCTTTGCCATGGACCAAAAAAAAGAATAAAAATGAATGGGAGACATGAGGGATGGAAAAAAGGACAAATAGATGTGTGTGTGCATGTGTGATTGTGTGAGGGTGTATGTCAACATGGCTGTATATTAGAGCTCAGTTTCTGTATCTGTCCTGGTAGAGTACATGAAGTTTGGTGGCTGCTGGGTGGCAGAATCTCTACGGCTTGGATGTGTTCAAAAATAAAAGGAAGTGAATGGAAGTAATGAGGGATGAATATAAAAAGACAAATAATATGTAATGTTTCTATGAGTATATACCAAGTTTTGGTGCAAAAACAAAAGAAGAAGAAAAATATAAATGGATAAAAATGTAGGCCTATAGTCATGTTTATGCTGTGTGACTTTGCTATCGTAATGACGGGAAAAGCATACGCTTTATGTGGCTTGAAATGCTAAAAAAGGCATGAACGTACTCTCTGCATTGGCTTAAGACAGTTATTATAGGTTATTATATATGCTACTGTATATAGGCTGTATGTTATAAATACAGGATTCATAACAAGTGTTATCAAAATAAAAGCACATGACATCACTGGCCCAAAAAAAATCTCTGGAACAAAATAAGAGGCCAATTAAAAATGATGAGTTCCTTTGATTTTACCAAATTGAAAACATTTGGAATATAATCAAGAGGAAGATGGATGATCACAAGCCATCAAACCAAGCTGAACTGCTTGGATTTTTGCACCAGGAGTGCAGGCATAAAGCTATCCAAAAGCAGTTTGTAAGACACCAGGGTTATTCCACCAAATATTGATTTCTAAACTCTTGAAACTTTATGAATATGAACTTGGTTTCTTTGCATCATTTGAGGTCTGAAAGCCATTTCCCATTTTCTGCAAAGATATGCTTTAATTGACAATATTTTTATTTGGAATTTGGGATAAATGTTGTGTGTAGTTTTTAGAATAAAACCACAATGTTCATTTTACTCAAACATTTACCTAAAAAGTGCAAAATCAGAGAAACTGATTGTATACGTGGAGAGGAACCACATTCACTCGTACATCGTTTACATTGGCAAAAGCGACCGTTAAACAGGATTGTTTTTTTTTTTTTTTTTTAAGGCCTTTGAGAAGAAAGACAGTTTTCGTCAGCTTCTCATTAAATCCGATTCGTCCATGCCTGGCTAACTGAAGTGACGAGAGCAGTCAGTGTATTGAAGACATTCTGCCAGAGTGCAGTGCCACCACACCACCGCTACAATAGAACACAGCTCACAGCAGTCCAGTGTGTGGTTCTTTATCCTGAGCACGATCCGGGTCCTCAGGATGTTAAACATGTCTTTAGAGACATGTTCCAGGTTCCTACATCACCGTCTACCCTGCCACCTGGACTGAGTCACCACAACTGTACAGAACAGATGTTCAGCAGCTGAAGGGAGCTAGTAGGGATGACGTGCAATGGTCTGGGAACGTCTCTAGTATTTCTCTTTAATGGTAGGACTGCTAGATGACTGATCTGTGTGTAGAAGATGATTCTACTAATCATTTTACTGTATGTATCCCTATTTATGGTTGTAATACAACACTGTTTTAAAGCAGATCAATGAGTCACTCAATCAGTGCTATCCCCGCTAACCTACAGCTTCCAAACATGGTGAAGGTAGCATATTTTTCACACAATATGGTGCACTGGATTATAAGGCGCCCACAGCGTCACTGATCCTCCCCCATGCTTAACAGTGGGCATGAGGTATTTGAGAGATCTCGTAACCCCAAGATGCTACCAAATGATTAAATTCTCTTACAGTCAGCTTTGGAGAACTTTTTACTTGGTGGAAGGATACACTTGCGTCCTCTTCCAGGCTTGTTTGTCACTGTTCCAGATGTTTAAAAACTTTTTAATGATTGCTCTGACTGTAGATAAGGGAATCTGTCGCTAAGAGGCAATTTTCTTGTAGTCATTTCCTGATTTAGGAAGGTCGACACACATCTGACTTACAGGGGTTGGACAATGAAACTGAAACACCTGGTTTTAGACCACAATAATTTATTGTGGTGACGGACAGTTCTGGTGGAAACAGGAGAGTTGAGGTGCACATTGAATTCTGCTGTGATTTGATCCGCCGTGTTTTTATGTTTTTTGGATACAATCCGGCTTAGCACCCGAACATCCCTTTCAAACAGCTTCCTCTTACAGCATCCACAGTTAATCCTGTTGGATGTGGTTGGTCCTTCTTGGTGGTATGCTGACGTTACCCTGGATACCGTGGCTCTTGATACATCACAAAGACTTGCTGTCTTGATCACAGATGCGCCGGCAAGACGTGTGCCAACAATTTGTCCTCTTTTGAATTCTGGTATGTCAGACATAATGTTGTGTATATTGCAATATTTTGAGCAGAACTGTGCTCTTACCCTGCTAACTGAACCTTCACACTTTGCTCTTACTGGTGCAATGTGCAATTAATCACCAGGCTGCTCCAATTTAGCCATGAAACCTCCCACACTAAAATGACAGGTGTTTCAGTTTCATTGTCCAACTCCTGTACTTGAATAGTGGTTCTCTTGTCTTTCCCATGTTTAAGAGTGAGTAAGAAAAAGAGGCCTCTTTATAAACTTTATAAACTACAGTAGAAATGACATAAAGTGGTACAAATACAAGAAATTGTTAAGGGTGCCAAATATTGTAAAACAGGTCATTTTATGACAATGAATTATTTCTTAGTCACTTGAGTTGAAGGTTGTTGTTTTCTAAATTTTGATTGAGATTACGCTTTTGCAATAAAAAATAAAATTATTTTAAGGCTTTCAACACATTTAACTAGGGGTGCCAATAATTACTTGCATGAACCAAGAGAAATGCTTCAAAATTACTTGGAATTAGTCTTTTTTACATTCATTTCCATTGAAGTTTGAGAAGATTTTCTTCTGTCTCTTATAAAGACCTGATAAAATGCAGTTTTTTTTTTTTTGTTTTTTTTTTTTGCTGCTAGGAACTGCTGGTGTAATAGGAGCATGCTGAACGTTGCAGTGAGGTCTTACCTGGCAGGGCAGGGCTGAGGGTTGCAGATGCGGACCATGGCAGGGGGTCTCCTCAACTCATCACAGAAAAAGTCCTCCACCACCTCCTGCCTCCCCGCCCGAACACACCGCACCACGGCCACCTGCCTGCCTGCAGAGAGACACACCACAGCAGGAGCTCAGAACACAGCTCAGGAGGAAGAAAACTGCTGGTCTGGAGTCAGGGTGTGGAGTTTATGTATGCAGCTTCAGTTTTTCTGAATCAGTTTCTCTGATTTTGCTATTTATAATAGCAAAACAGCAATAAAATGAACACTGTTGTTTTAACTACAGACACTACATAAACTACATTTCTCCCAAATTCCAAATAAAAATATTGTCATTTAGAGCATTAATTTTCAGAAAATGAGAAATGGCTGAAATAACAAAAAAAAGATGCAGAGCTTTCAGACCTCAAATAATGCAAAAAAACACAAAAAGTTCATATTTACAAAGTTTTAAGAGTTCAGAAATCAATATTTGGTGGAATAACCCTGGTTTTCGAATCACAGTTTTCATGCATCTTGACATGTTCTCCTCCACCAGTCTTACACACTGCTTTTGGATGACTTTATGCCTGCACTCCTGATGCAAAAATTCAAGCAGTTCAGTTTGGTTTGATGGCTTGTGATCATCCATCTTCCTCTTGATTATATTCCAGAGGTTTTTAATTTGGTAAAATCAAATAAACGTTTTTTGCAGAGCTGTATATAGAGATAACTGAATCAATAATCAGTTTAGATCCTGAACATTTCATAATGGATACTTAATATATTTTTTAGAGGTTAATGAACAATTCCATATAGATACTGAACAACTGGTGATGTATACCAACTCAAAGAGAAAACACAAAATAATTTATAGTAGAGACACTGTATATTTCATTTACTGAATAATGCATAACAGATACAGAACAATTTACTGTAGACACCAAAAAATAAAAAAATAGGAATAATATGTCTAAAAAATACTAATATTTTCACCACTGTCACTGTGCATGATCATCTGTTGATTGATTTAGTTGTTTGGCCACAATTTCTAGCACTTTGTCTGGAGGGGTTAAAATGAGATCAGCTGTTAAGCATGGTGGTGGTAGCATCGTTACATGTGATGATACTACACCATTATATTTTAAGCAACAACAAAAAAAAAGGAAGTGACTGACCTACAGCACAGGAGACGCTGCATGCTGTGAAGCCTCGGTACTCCCATAGGAAGCCCAGCTGTGTGGGGTTAGCCGGGAAATCCACAGGCCACTGCACGGAGCCCCCGGGGCCTGAACAGGGGCCCATGCTGCAGGTTCTCTGAAGGACAGGTTTCTCCCCCTCACACTCCTCCTCCGGCAGATCCACCTCAGCCTGAGTGAAGGACAGCAGCACTCTACACTTCACCCAGCGCTTCTGCAGTCCGACCCCGCACGACACGCTGCAGGACGACCAGGGGCCCGGGATGAACCTGAACACACATCAAAACACACACACGCATTATTATACACACACATACAGCTCTGTAAAAAAATAAGAGACCCCTTAAAATGATGAGTTTCTTGGATTTTACCAAATTGAAAACCTCTGGAATATAATCGCATGTTTGCTGTGTCTCCCAGGCGGCTTGTGGCAAACTTTAAACGAGACTTTTTATGGATATCTTTGAGAAATGGCTTTCTTACGCTCTTCTTATTCTTGCCACTCTTCCATAAAGGCCCGGTTTGTGGTGTGGGCGACTGCACCCCTCCCACCTCATCTGTAAATCTCTGCAGTTCATCCAGAGTGATCATGGGCCTCTTGGCTGCATCTCTGATCAGTCTTCTCCTTGTTTGAGCTGAAAGTTTAAAGCAGGGGTGTCCAAACTACGGCCCATGGGCCATTTGCGGCCTGTTTCCTTTTTTGGAGCGGCCCGCGAGGTATTTTAGAAATAGAATGAAAGTTGGCTCGCTGTTAAGCAGGTTTTTATAATGTGAGATTCAAAGTTTGAACGCTAGGTGTCAGAAACGAGAGGGTGCGCATTTCTAGCGCAGAAAAACGGACAAACGAGTCTAAAAGCGGAGAGAGTGCACATTTTTTGCGCAGAAAACCGGGCCAAAGAGTCTAAAACCGGAGAGAGTGCGCATTTCTAGCGCAAAAAAAACGGGCCAAAGAGTCTAAAAGCGGAGAGGGTGCGCATTTCTACCGCAGATAAACGGGGCAAAGAGTCTAAAAGCGGAGAGAGTGCGCATTTCTAGAGCAGAAAAACAGAGCAAAAGAGTCTAAAAGCGAAGAGAGTGCGCATTTCTAGAGCAGAAAAACGGAGCAAAAGAGTCTAAAAGCGGAGAGGGTGCGCATTTCTAGCGCAGAAAAACAGGCCAAAGAGTCTAAAAGTTGCCGTAATTAAGGAGTTTAATATTAAGAGACATCATGAAATTAAACATCAATTTGAAAAATCTTAGTTTACACAACACTGTCAAAGATAAAGATAGTTAGTCAAGTAAAATGGTGTGTAAATGAAATAATCAGGAAAAAAGTATTATTTAAAGTGGTACATTTCATTATTTGTTTTATTACAGAGTGTGGCCCGTGACTTCAAATATATTTCTCCTTCTGGCCCCCAACAAAAAAAGTTAGGACACCCCTGGTTTAGAGGGATGGCCGGGTAGATCTTGGTAGATTTGCAGTGGTCTGATTCTCCTTCCATTTCAATATGATCGCTTGCACAGTGCTCCTTGAGATGTTTAAAGCTTGGGAAATCTTTTTGTATCCAAATCCGGCTTTAAACTTCTCCACAACAGTGTCTCGGACCTGCCTGGTGGGTTTCCTTGGTCTTCATGATGCTCGCTGCTCTTTAAACAGAACTCTGAGACTCTGATCACAGAGCAGGTGCAATTATACAGAGACTTGATTACACACAGGTGGATTCTATCCTGGATCATTCAGAGATCCTCACTGAACTTCTGGAGTGAGTTTGCTGAATAATATTACACGCCCCACTTTTCAGAAAACTTTAAAATATCCAATAAATCTCGTTCCACTTCACGATTGCGTCCCACTTGTTGTTGATTCTTCACAAAAAAAAAAAGATTTCATATATTTATGATTGAAGCCTGAAATGTGGCAAAATTTTAAAAAGTTCAAGGAGGGCAAATACTTTTGCAAGGCACTGTAAACAGACAGCGCTGAATGTGAAATCCTGCCATATACCGTATTTTCTTTTCAAAATTGCTGTCAAATTACTCTGAAACGCGGTACGATCTCGAAAGGTCGGCCCAGCATGAACCGCAGGCTATTAGAACTTCCAGAACAATATAATATAGAAGTCTGAGCACCAGCAGCGTCCACACGAACGAAAAGTGATCTGAAAATAATACCGGCTTACGACGCTAAAAATAGCCACGACACGAGCCAAGAAAACTTTATGTTCCAGAAAGGAATCAAAGAAAGATTAAACGCCGCCATATAAATAGACTTTGCTGGGACTCCTAATGAACCGCAGAACGACTTTGCCATGCTGCGTTTGGGACGAGTGGAAAATGACCCTTTATTAGTTGAGATTCAGAGCTGGTCCGATTCCTGCGTAATTCGACTGACTTTAGAAGATGAAGAGAGAGGAAGAGAAAGAGCACAGCTGGACACAGCTGTCCCAACCCACGTCCAACCCAGACCAGCAGAAGTAGAAAAAAAAGAATAAAAAAACAAATTACGCCATAAGATAAATCGTGTTTTAAATCGGAAAAAAATAAAGATAAGTTTCTTTGATTTTACCAAATTGAAAACTTCTGGAATATAATTAAGAGAAAGATGGATGAACTGCTAGGATTTCTGCACCAGGAGCGCAGGCATAAAGTCATCCAAAAGCAGTGTGTAAGACTGGTGGAGGAGAACATGATGCCAAGATGCATGAAAACTGTGATTAAAACTTTATGAATATGAACTTGTAGTTCTGTAGGTCTGAAAGCTCTGCATCTTTTTTGTTATTTCAGCCATTTCTCATTTTCTGAAAATAAATGCTCTAAATGACAACATTTTTATTTGGAATTTGGGAGAAATGTTTTCCGAAGTTTATAGAATAAAACAACAAAGTTCATTTTACTTAAACGTATATCTATAAACAGCAAAATCAGAGAAACTGATTCAGAAACTGAAGTGGTCTCTTATTTTTTTAGTGTTTTTAGCTGTAGTGTTTGATTAATACACAGTGTTTCTGTTACTTACTATTATAAAAATGATTTTAAAAAGAGAGGATACTCAGGCTAGTTAAAAGTTTTAATATTAGCATTACAGGCTAACTGTATCACTGCAATCCCTACAATTCACACACATACAAAAAAAACACACACACACACAAACACACACACACTACCCTGCTGATCCATTTCTGACCATCGTGCGCACGCAGCCCACCGACTGCTCTGTGGGCAGATTTTAATCGGCCGAGACGCTCAGTTCAGTTTTATAGAATTAGACGTTGAATGTTTATATTTTTATTCTGTAAACACATTAAAATGAGTTTTTATAAAAAGTCTGACTTGTCACTGCAGCTGTGAAAAGCGTTAGGGAAATGGAGTCCACACACACACACACACCTCCTGCTGTCCAAACACTCTCCCAGCTTTAAAGGATTAAGCTTTATGAGACCTGTAATTCCCCATAAGCCCCAAACATGTCATGTTTGGACTAATGTGGGTGTGTTATTAGACGGCTATCATGATGTCAGAATTAAAACAGTCACGAGTGATCGAGAAAACAGGCCCTAGCCTTTACGGGGTAAAATGTGTGTGTGTGTGTGTGTTACTGCATTGAGATCTTTTAATATATCAGTATGAGGGGTTGTCAACATTACAGCATTAATGCACACAATTAATTTAACCTTAATTTAATTAATCCAACCGTCAACCAATTAACCTAGACCTCAAGCAGTTTGGACTGTCTTTCTACTCTTCCTCCAGACTCTGCTCCCTTGATTTACAAATGAAATGTAAAATTTACTGACGATCAGTGATGGTTACATGTCATTTCCTGGAAAAATCTTACAGCACTTCATGCTTCCCTCTGGTGACAACTTTTATAGAGATGCAGATTTCATTTTCCAGCAGGACTTGGCACACTGCCCACTGTCTTATGTAATATTCAATTTTTTCCGAAACGCTGTTTTTTGGGTTTTCATTGGCAGCATATATTCAAAATGAAATGCAACCAGAGCTGATTAACTAGGAAGTTTACAACCATAATGCATTGTTTTGTGTAGATGACCAGCTTCCCCACCATCTTGACCATCAAGGACCACCTCAGACCTGAACTGAAAGCAGCTACCATCAAACGTTACCAAACCACACACTCCGTGTTAACATCTAAACCACAGAATTATGTTGAATAGTCTTCTGAAATTGTTTTTTTTTTCTTGTTCTTTGTGAAATACTATAGGTCTCACTGAGTTGTATATGATGCTGCACATAAAACTGTTCTTCAACCCCCACTGTCTGCAGTAGCTAGTAAAAGAAAAGCCTCAGAAAAACAGAATATCAAAATATTCATGAGCAAGAGCCTAAATCCTGTCTTTTTTTTTTAGTCCAATAATTAATTGAAATAAAGCAGGGCTGAATAGAAGCACCAGAGCAAAAAAACAGCTCACAAAGCAATTATTCATACTAGAGACTACAGCTAGACATTTTAAAATAAATTTAAAAAATGATGAAAAAGACTTTAAAAAAGGTCTCATTCCAATAATCTCTAATAGACAAGGGTTAATAGTTTGGTGCAGTCTTAATAAGGCTACAGGACACCTAATAAAGGCTATTGTTTTATTGTTTCGTCAGCTTGTTACATTTCAATCCACCTCAGAAGGTGGTTTTATGCCAAAATGATGGAATAATTGATGGAATAAGCCTTCATACGTCCACTATGCTAACGCTAACTGCTACACATGACTTGTTAGCTGGTTACATTAAAGGCAGCTACAGCCGCAGGCAGTGGCGACTCAGCAGTTAGAGAGGAGAGCCATCTCTGACAAAGTTGACAGGGTTCGATCCCTGGGTTTGGCAGATTCAAAAACAGATGAGAAAAAGTCATTTCTTAAACCACAGTGAGAGCGATTATTCATAAATGGAGAAAACACTCCATGTGAACGGTGGTAAACCTTCCCAGGAGTGGCTGGCCGACCAAAATGATTCCAAAAGGGCATGGACAACTTATCCAGGAGGTCACCCAGGAGAAACATTTAAAGTATTGCGGGTCTTTAATGAATCCACCTATGCTATCGTTAACCTGCTTGTTAGCTAGTTGTGGGTTTGATCCATGGGTTTGGCAGATTCAAAAACAGATAAGAAAACATCATTTCTAAAGCTTTGGGACTCTAGCAAACCACAGTGAACAATGGTGAACATTCACAGAGTGGTTGGTTGACCAAAATGATTCCAAAAGGGCATGGACAACTCATCTAGGAGGTCACCCAGAAGCAACATTTAAAGTACTGCGGGTCTTTAATGAATCCACCTATGCTATCGTTAACTTGCTTGTTAGCTAGTTGTGGGTTTGATCCCTAGGTTTTGGCAGATTCAAAAACAGATGAGAAAATAGTCATTCCTATGAGAGCTATTATTCATAAATGGAGAAAACACTCCATTTGAACAATGGTGAACCTTCCCAGGAGTGGCTGGCCAACCAAAATTATTCCAAAAGGGCATGGACAACTCATCCAGGAGGTCACCCAGGAGCAACATTTAAAGTACTGCGGGTCTTTAATGAATCCACCTATGCTATCGTTAACTTGCTTGTTAGCTAGTTGTGGGTTTGATCCCTAGGTTTTGGCAGATTCAAAAACAGATGAGAAAATAGTCATTCCTATGAGAGCTATTATTCATAAATGGAGAAAACACTCCATTTGAACAATGGTGAACCTTCCCAGGAGTGGCTGGCCAACCAAAATTATTCCAAAAGGGCATGGACAACTCATCCAGGAGGTCACCCAGGAGCAACATTTAAAGTACTGCGGGTCTTCAATGAATCCACCTATGCTATTGTTAGCTTGCTTGTTAGCTAGTTGTGGGTTTGATCCCTGGGTTTGGTAGATTCAAAAACAGATAAGAAAACATAATTTCTAAAGCTTTGGGATTCTAGTAAACCACAGTGAACAATGGTGAACATTCACAGGAGTGGTTGGTTGACCAAAATGATTCCAAAAGGGCAAGGACAACTCATCCAGGAGGTCACGAAGGAACCCAAAACAACATTTAAAAAACTACAGAACTTTAAAGGTCTTACTTGCCTCATTTAAAACACCACTGTTGGGCCCTTGATCAAGGCCCTTAAACTTTATTGCTTCTCTGGGTGAATGTACTCACTAGTGTGTATGTATAGGTGGGTAAATTCCCTCCACTGTGGAATTCATTATTTTACTATTTAAAAAATTACTAATGATTACTCGCATTGTAGCAAAACTAAAGTGCAAAACTAAATAAAAAAACAACTTCAAACACCAGAAATTTCTTGGCTCATCAGTTACATCAGGAGAATTGGAAAAAAAAGATGTAAATTTCTTTTCTCGACCAACAATAACACTTGAAAAAAACAGCAGATCAGCAGGCTAAAGACTAGAAGGCCTGAATGGAAGTTCCACAGCCAGTTAGCTCCCGTCCTTATCAGAAGCCCGACCCCAGCCCCTGAACTCTTCACACTAAGTCCTTAAGTAACACCGACACCCGTCCAGCAGGAAATTCCACAGCGTAGTGGACTGGGGTCATTCTCTGATGGTGCAGATTAGCGTAGCGGCGGCTAAACTCCCCGGATTCCCCTAAATTTAGCAAGCGGAGCGACGGAGCAGAACGGGAAGGGACGCCTGCCGCTGAGTGATATACTACACTGAGAGCGTAACTCAAGAGCAGTTATCATACGGGCAGTAGATCTCAACAGTCTTTAAACACACTGACACACACGTACTGGTTTTTATACACTCTCGGGACACGGGGTCATAACTGCAGCATGTCCACCAAGGGGGAGTTGTTGGAATGAGACAAAACCTTATATATGTGTGAAAGTAATGGTGATATAGTGGCGTGAAAAAGTATTTACCCACTTAGAGATTTGGGTGGGTACTTTTTTGCATTTTGTTCATGCCTTTTGGGATTACTTGAATTTTGCACAAACTGGTCATTAAATGTGTTCCGATCTTCATCTAAATCACAACAATAGACAAACACAGTCTGCCTAGTAATATAATACAGGAAATTGACAAATCCTGCACCTAACAGCTGGGGTTATGCATAGGGCTCAGCCAGGATCTACTACTCACTCAACTAACAATAATAGCAAAACCACCACAATCTGATACTGGCTCGACAAGAATCCAGAAGCACAGCCTAACACTATGTTCATGGTCCATTGCCTCAACTGCCAAGTAACAGACCTACCAAAAAATAACCTATGAACACACAGAATCCCTCCTTAATCTAAGCTCACTTCCTTTAACTATGGAAACAACACACTTACCTAAGCACAATCACACACAATAAATCACATTATAAGTTGCGTGAGCAGAACACAGCAACCACTACCATCCGATACTGGCTCGACAAGAATCCAGAAGCATAGCGAACTATGTTCATGGTCCGTGCCTCAACTGCCAAGTACTCAGACGTCTACAAAAACTCATGAGACAAATTATTACAAGAGCAGGACCACACCAATCCCCTTCATCCAAACTCTAACACAAACTTCAGTGCAAGCTCTTCTCAGGGGTCATCAGGCAGGCACCTTCCTTCGTCAGTGTTTCGCTGAATTAGGCTAAACTAAAAACACACAAAATATTATATGTTTGCATGGTTTCATTGAACACAACATGTTAATATTCACAGTGAGGGGGGGAAAAGTAGAATTTAAGCAGAAATCCAAGTAATCCCAAAGTATTCACACTTTTTCTTCCAACTGTAAACTGTAATATCAGACAAAAAAACCTGAGTAAATATAAAAAGAGGAAAAAAAAACTATTCAAATCAATCTAACCCTTTGTGTTGTCCCCCCCCCCCCCCGCCCCTCAATAAATTAATTGTGATTAATCACACTTTTTGGAAAGCTGAGTTCAATTTCACTACTAGCCACAACCAGGCCTGATTCCTACCAGACCTGTAGAATCCAGAAAGCACTTATTAAATAAAACCTGTCTGACAACATGAAGCAGCTAAAAGATCTCAAAAAGCAACACATTATGCCTCAATATGAAGAAATTCAAATATAGACCGTAAGAAAATAGTCTAAATTTCTATTTCTCAAGCGTCAAGACTCCAGTAAACAACAGTGAGAGCTTTTATTCATTCAAATAGAAAAAAAAATATGGAACACTGGTGAACCTTTCCAGGAGTGGCTGGCCGACCAAAAAGATTCCAAAAGGGCATGGACAACTCATCCAGGAGGTCACGAAAGAATCCAGAACAACATTTAAAGAACTACAGATCTCACAGGTCTTGCCTCATTTAAGTGTTAATCAGTGTTAATGATTCAATAATAAGAAAGAGACATGGTTGAAAAATGATATCCATTGGAAAGATCCAAGGCAAAAAAAAACAACAAAACACAAACAAAACGACACTTATGACCAAAAAGAACACAAAGGCCCATTTCACATTTACCAATAAACAACCTGATGATCTCCAGAACTTGGGTGAATATTCTTTGGACTGACGTGACAAAAGTGGGAGTTTTTTTGGAAGGTCACACATGATTTCAGAAAAAGACATCATACCTACAGTAAAACATGGTGGCGGTAGTGTAATGGTCTGGGGCTGCTTTGCTGTTTCAGGGTCTGAACAACTTGCTCTAATGGATGGAAGCAGGAATTCTGCTGTTTACCAGACAATCCTGAAGGAGAATATCCATCTATCTGTTCGTGACCTCAAGCTCAGGCGTAGTTGGGTTCTGCAGCAGGACAATGATCCAAATCATAGTAACAAAAAGTCCTCCTCTGAATGGCTTAAAAAAATAAATGAAGGTTTTGGAGTGGCCTAGTATGCAAAAGTTTAATTGAGATGCTGTGGATGATCTTAAACAGGCTGTTAATTCTCTAAAAAAAAAACCTCAGATGTGGCAGAGTTAGAGACAGTTCTGTAAAGAAGAGTGTGTTACAATTCCTCAACAGAGATTTATTATTAACTAACTATATTTACTAAGTTTATCTTTGTCTGATATTAAAGCTTGTTTTATAAGCAAAACAAATGTAAGTATGATAAAAAGCAAAAAAAAAGCAAAAACAACAGAAATCTATTGGGGCAAATATTTTTTCACAGCACTTTATATTAAACACACACACACACACAGTAAAGGGGGCTCCCTCAGCAGGTCTCTTCTCTCCGAAGTTCTTAAACACTTTCCCCCACATGCTTCTCTTTTATGAGACTCAGTGATAGATGCCTTTGGTTGACCGCAGGCCTGGAGCAGCCAGGATGCTGGAAGCTTTTGCTTTCGTGGCTTTCGGTGGGGGGGCAGAGACGCTCGGAGATGTTTTCACTCCCCTGGCTGCTATTAGTAGAGGTAGCGTTTCAGAGATGGGGCAAGATAGACCTGACAAAAGCACAATGCGGAGGGGGTTCAATTCGAGCCCTGCAGAGGAAAAGCTGAGGTAACAAGAGGAAAACTGATATTCAGCAACCAAGACTGTTTAAACAAAACAGTTTCTCTGTCTCAAAAGTGTAAAATTCAAATTAAATAAAGTAAATTTCACTTAATTTTATTATTACCCAGCTCTACCACAATGTTATCAATGTATTTCCACTGGTTAGAGCATAAAATCTCGGGGTCTTCAATTAGAATTTACAGATTTATATTAGAGCTACAGTGGCTTGCAATAGTACAGCTCTGGAAAAAATGAAGAGACCACTTTTGTTTATCTGATTTTGCTATTTATAGGAATATATTTAAGTAAAATGAACATTGCTGTTTTATTCTATAAACTACAGACAACATTTCTCCCAAATTCCAAATAAAAATTGTATCATTTAGAGCATTTATTTGCAGAAAATGAGAAATAGCTGAAATAACAAAAAAAGATGCAGAGCTTTCAGACCTCAAATAATGCAAAGAAAACAAAAAGTTCAAATTCATAAAGTTTTAACAGTTCAGAAATCAATATTTGGTGGAATAACCCTAGTTTTTAATCACAGTTTTCATGCAGCTTGGCATCATGTTCTCCTCCACCAGTCTTACACACTGCTTTTTAATAACTTTATGCCTGCACTCCTGGTGCAAACATTAAAGCAGTTCAGCTTGGTTTCATGGTTTATGATCATCCATCTTCCTCTTAATTATATTCCAGAGGTTTTCAATTTGGTAGAATTAAATAAACTAATCATTTTTAAGTGGTCTCTTATGAACAAAAAACATACACGTTTTTTAAAATGTTGTTCTCATCTGACTACAGTTTTCTTGTGTCCCCTATATGTCTTGTGGCAAACTGCAAACTGCACTTCTTATTTTAATCTTGCCATTTTTCCAAAAAGGCCAGATTTGTGCAGTGCAAGAATTATAGTTCCCTTGTGGACAGATTCTCACACCTGAGCCGTGGATCTCTGCAGCTCCTCCACAGTGACCATGGGTCTCTTGGCTGCTTCTCTGACCAGTGCCCTTCTTGTGCTCAATCTGTCAGTTTGGGTTGACGGCCATGTCTTAATATAGGTCTAATATAGGTCTACGGTTGTAGAATTATTTTTATATTTCCAGATGATGGATTGAACTGTGCTCCTCGGGACGCTCAAAGCTTGGGACAGTTTTTTTATATAAGATAACACTAGTGTTCACTAGCGTTCTCTAACAAACCACTGAGGCTTTCACAGAACAGGCGTATTTATACCAGACAAACCAAGTCTCCCTGAAGCTGCGGGAGTCTCCCGCATTTCGGTAGTGGCTCCCTGATGCCCGCGAGTCACACATAATCTCCCGGAATTCAGAACGAGCGCCCCAAACGCGCACACAGGCGACAGACTTTTTTTCTCTAATCGCGTGGGAAGGAGAGAGAGAAAACATAGAGGATTCTGATTGGCCTGTTCTCTGCAAAGAGTCTGTGAGACAGCCAATCAGTTTTTAGTGTGGGCGTGCAGTGTTTTTCCCCCCTCCCGGACGGGATTTGTTCAGTGAGTGAGAGAAAGCAGATCATGGCGGAGGCAATATTAATAATTATTGTAATATGATATTTTGATGTTGTGCAATTTTTTGTGATATTGTAACTGTCATTTTTTGTCAAATAAAGGCTTTTTTCCAAAAAAAAAAAAAAAGGAAAGCAGAGGCAGGGCCTTCCAAAAAGAAAAAAGATAAAACTCATTCCACCTCTGAATACTCTAAATTTAATTTTAAAAAAAGTAAAATTAATTCATATAAAAGTAAAGTTTCGTTATCCTTTGGTGTGTATGCAAGCTTTTTTTTTTTTTTTTTTGGTGGGGGGGCATTCTCCCTGAAATCAACTTTTGCAACTTGGGATGTCTGTTATACTCTATTAACTATTCAGTTCTATTAAAATTACTTCTGAGAGTAAAGGGGGTTGAAGACTTGCATATCACACTTTTTTTTTTTTTTTCATTTTTACTTTTTTAAATATGATTAAAAAGTAAAAAAAAAAACATTTCTTTGATTATTAAATTCTCTCAGTAAATTCTAAATTAAAACAATTCTGTAAAGAAGAATAAACAAAAACAAAATTCCAAAATTATTAGGTTTAGGGGCAAACGCTTTTTCACATAGGGCTACATTACTTTAGATACTTTCCCCCTTTAATAAATAAGATTATCATTTTGCTAGTATTGAACCACGCCCTTGACTGGGCAGAAAAGAAGAAAAGAGCGTGAAGCCGAAGCCCCCCCTCTCACGAAGAGAAACATGAGAAGAGAATAAAATTAACGAAGGAGGAAGATGGGGAGGAGGTGGGTGCGAGGTTCGTTCAATGAGCAGGTAGAGAGGAAGTGACGGTTTAAATAGAGAAGGAAGTGGGAGGAGTGAGGGCGTGGATCACTCCCAAAACTTAGTTATGATACATAACTCCACTTTAAAAGTGCTTTTTTATATTTACACAGTTTTTCGTTGTCTGATATTAAAAGTTAATTGTAATTGGAAAAAATTAAAATATGACAAAACAGCAAAAACAAATGAAATCTGTAGGGGGCAAATACTTTTTCATCAAAGTGCATAATAATATATTATATTATTATATTCTGTATTAAATGTACTATATTAAAAAACTTACGTTGGGTCCTCTGTGGCTACTTTGGTCTCCTCCAGCTCCTGGGCTTGTTTTAGCCACGGCAGTTTGGCCTCTACAGGTACGCTCTCTAAAACAACAGAAGATCATAGAGATTAGCACATATCAGCAAAAGCCGTCAAACCAAACTGTACTGCTTGAATTGTTGCACCAGGAGTGTAGAGCATAAAGTTATCCAAAAGCAGTGTGTAAGACTGGTGGAGGAGAACATGATGCCAAGATGCATGAAAACTGTGATTAAAAACCAGGGTTATTCCACCAAATATTGATTTCTGAACACTTAAAACTTTATGAATATGAACTTGCTTTCTTTGTATTATTTGAGGTCTGAAAGCTCTGCATCTTTGTTGTTCGTAGTTTATAGAATAAAACAACAATGTTCATTTTAATCAAACATATACATATAAATAGCAAAACCAGAGAAACTGATTCAGAAACTGAAGAGCTGTATGAACTTATAAAAGTGTTCCAAGACAACCTGGAACAAAATACTCCACACACACACACACACACACACACACACACACACACATTGTAATCAAACTCTAAATCTCAGTGTAATTGCAACCTTTTTCTGGACTCCATCACAGCCCACACCTGAGTGTCTGGGTGTCTGAACACCTGCCTGCATAAAAAGTAGGCCAGTGTACAGCCTTTAGCCCAGGTGCTGCAGGAAGCACACAAAAGCCTGCATTCACCAACCCATGCCTTACAGACACTCAACACTGGCCAATAACCAACCTGAGAAAAGATGCCTGACCTGCTGTGTACAGTTCATTAATTTATTCATGAAAAAAAGCTGCACCTCTGTTTGCCTTCCTGTTAATACTGTAAAAAATTAAGAGACCACTTAAAAAATTCCTTTGATTTTACCAAATTGAAAACCTCTGGAATATAATCAAGAGGAAGATGGATGATCACAAGCCATCAAATCAAGCTGAACTGCTTGAATTTTTGCACCAGGAGTGCAGGCATAAAGTTATGTAAAAGCAGTGTGTAAGACTGGTGGAGGAGAACATGATGCCAAGCTGCATGAAAACTGTGAATAAAAACCAGGATTATTCCACCAAATATTGATTTCTGAACTCTTAAAACTTTATGAATATGAATATGTGTTTTCTTTGCATTATTTGAGGTCTGAAAGCTCTGTATCTTTTTGTTATTTCAGTAATTTCTCATTTTCTGCAAATAAATGCTCTAAATGACAATATTTTTATTAAGGGCAAAAAGGCCAAAAGAGTAGTCAAAAATACAAAAATCATTCAGCAACAAAACAGGAACACACGAAAAAAATGTGAGGTAGAAGAGCTAAGACTAGTTTTAATACTGGACAACAAGGAACAGAAATAGGAAGGTATTCATACAAATAAGACCAGGTGTGAGTAATCAGAAGCTTGGCGAGTTAGAATGGCGTAGCATCAGCAAATGTTTTTTTTGGCTTCCGAAATATTTTGCGGTTACAAAATTTTTTAAGATAAAGTTTTTTTGGTTCACAAAATGTTTTGTTGATCACCTTTTTTCGGTTTACAAAATATTTTGAAAGAAACTTTTTTCAGCGGTTCAAAGTTTTCAAAATTTTTTTTGGATTTAAAATTTTTTTGAGAAGTTTTTTTGGTTCACAAAATTTTAGATTTCTAAATTTTTGGGGACGTTTTTTTTGGGGGGTTCCGAATTTTTTTTCGGGTACCAATATTTTTGGAGAAGAAGTTTTTTTGGTTAACAAAATTTTTTGAGACAAAGTTTTTTTTGGTTCACAAAATATGTTTGGTGACGAATTTTTTCGGTCCACAAAATATTTTGGTGAGGAACTTTTTTCGGTTTACAAAATTTTTCAGAGACAAATTTTTTTCCGTTCCAAATTTTTTTGGTGACTAACTTTTTTTTGGTTCACAAAATTTTTTGGTGAAATTTATTTATTTTTTTTTTTCAAAAAAGTTTTTGGTGACAAAGTTTTTTTTGGTTCACAATTTTTTTTGGTGACAAACTTGTTTTTTTTGGTTCACAAATTTTTTTGGTATCAAACTTGTTTTGGTTCACAAAATTTTTCAGAGACAAATGTTTTGGGTTCCAAATTTTTTTGGTGACAAAATTTTCCGGTTCACAGAATTTTTTGGTGAAAAAACTTTTTCAGTTCACAAATTTTTTTGGTGACAAACTTTTTTTCGGTTCACAAAAATGTTTGGTGAGGAACTTTTTTTCGGTTCACAAACTTTTATGAGAAGAAGCTTTTTTGGTCCACAAAATTTTATGGCGACGAACTTTTTTCATGTCTAAAAATTTTTGGCGTTTCAAAACTACTCTGAGATACATTTTTGGGTTCCAAAATTTTTGAAGACGATGTTTTTTCGGTTCACAACATTTTTTGATGTTCACAAAATTTTGGTGACAGTTTTTTCAGTTAACAAAATTTTTTGAGACCAAGTTTTTTTGGTTCACAAAATTTTTCGGAGAGGTTTTATTTTTTGGGTTCCGAAATTTTTCCGGGTTCCAATTTTTTAAAGAAAAAGCTTCTTTGGTTCACCAAAATTTTTAAAGACAAATTTTTTATGGTTCAGAACATTTTTTGGTGAAAAATCCTTTTATCACAGCTTGTGGGGACTGAGGGCAGCAGTAAAGCAGGGGACGTGCTGGGGGCTGAGGGCTGAGGGCTTGGCTGTGGATTCAGGGGTTTGGGGGGATTTCTGGGTTTGGTAATGGCAGTTTATTGAAGAGTTGGCATAAGAGCAGTCAGTCTCGATTAAAGATAGACTATTATTCAGCTCTATTAGGATTCATATAAGAGAGTCAGATGTGGGTTAGGCCAGAAAGTAGATGATTTAAGAAAAGACTGAAGGTGGAAACTGTCATGAAAGGCAGCAGGGAGAATGTAGTACTCTCCTGTACTACTAAGGACAATTTACGCGAATTTACGCTAATGCTGAGGTATTCTTGGGACTAGAATGGCACTGCTGTTGTAGATTCACAGTTTCAATACTGGTGAGGTAAATGTAAAGCATTTTGTTGGTTCGTCTGTTGGGAAATTAAATTTAAGTTAAATTAAAGTGTTAAATCCTCTTTTTTTTAAGTAGTAGTAGTAGTTGTCAAATAGCATTTTTCTAGTAAAAAATCAAAATAATATTTTGGGCTATTTAATTTTAACTTAATTTGCTGAATTGTGAAAAAGTGGCAAATATCAGGAAAAGTCTTTTAAGTATATTTTTCACAAAAATATTTAGCTCTGTTGGAGCTTTTTAGTCATTCAGCCAGAAAAACAATCTGTGCGTTGGGAGGGAGCGCGGCAGATTGTGGCAGAAATTGAGGTCAAACTTGGTGGCGCAATTAATTTGCATAAAATATATATATATGAAAAGTCTCCTTCCGCTAAAATCCGTTTTTTCTTGTTGTTTGTGAAACACATTACAAGTCTCTCTGAGTTGTATATGCAGCTCTGTTTACACCTGTTAGTCAGCATTAGCCATCTTGTGTAAGTAACTTTAGGTTTAAATCGGATCTCCGGTTGATTCTGCGTGTTACCTTAAATGTACACTAGGGAAGCACGGTTTGGAGGAAGAGCCACTTGGCCGTGGGAAAAGTCGCTGAGAGTCTTTGAGTTTTAGAGCTGCAAAATACTCACATTCTCTGCTGTAGAATTTTTTTTTTTGTAGTGAAGCCAATCAGAGACGAGATGTTTGCATGTATGAGTGTTAATGAGCACGAGCCAAATGCTGTCTTTCTTCAGAGACCAGTAATAAAGTGAAATAACTATTGAGGGCTATTGAGAACAGCTCACATTCATACTGGAGACCACAACTAAACATTTTAAAATGAATTTAAAAACGACTGAACGCTTTAGTGTTGGCAACCCTAGATAAAACACAACTAAAATTATTCAGTATTCTGAATAGTTTAAATCTAAGCTGTAATAATTCCTTTCTACCGTCACTCTGAATTAAAGCACCTGTGAGGAGGATCGGAGGAATACAGCCGGAGATGCTGCAGGACTGAGAGTGTCTGTCCTTAATTTCCTCTGAAAGCAGTCTGACTCATCGGCTTTCGGGAATATATCCGGAAAGACTGAAGAAAAAAAATAAACTATTCTATTTCTGGACTCGTGCAGGTTACGCTCATCATTCCTGCTCTTCTGCAGCAAGACATCCCTCAGCATACAGATGAGTCTAACACATTTAACTCATTTACAGGACACGGAGAGACTGTGAAATGCTGGCAGATGAAGAGTGAGTAAGTAATTAACTTTGACAGACAAGAACAGCAGCAAAAAAGTAAGAATAAGGAGAGAACAACAAGCCCCGAAGACACAAAACACACAGGAGCTGAACTGTGATCTCTCGGACTCCGGCTGCTGATGGCTGGCAAGCATCAAACCAGCAGGATTTGAGTCAAATACCAGCGATATTTAGAACACAGAGACAATGGGCTCTATCTTACATCCTACACAAGGCATGTCACGATGCTCCTTGCCATCTTACACCCCGTCAACTGCCTATAGTCAATCCTTCCGCCTGTGTCGTTTAAATAGCAACGGTACTCGTGAAGATATCTATGCTGGTAGGCATAGTGGATGAGCAGTAAGTTTGTGTGTTCAGGTAAATTTCTGGTGTGTTGCTGTCTATCTTGGCAAAGGAAGACCACTGACTGAATACAGATGTCCATCGCTATCTTGGCAACTGACAAAAACTGACAACACAGACACGTCCCAAACACACGTCAACAATGCAGGTCAGTTTCCTCTGCTAAGAAACTTTGAACAGGTCAAGGTAAGTGCACCACTAAAATAGCAATCTGCCAAAGTCAGAGCTCACCTGGCTCTAAACAGGAATGACAAGTGGCACACTGATTGGTTTATTTCACGTTCCGCCCAAAACACACCTGTGATTAACAAAGAGAATTAGTATATGTCTTTCGCATGTTTCAATCTGCCCAAGATGTACTTTTCCCGCCGTTACGATAGCAAAGACACACTGACACGCCCTAAATCAAGATACGTAGTGAGAGATTGGCAGCTCACCTATACTGTAGATCACTAAAACAGGACCTTATGTCTTAGTCTTCTGGATCATTTGAAGTAGAAGAGTTTGGATATTAAAAACAAATCACTGATCACTCACAGTTTTCTGTAACACTGACAAAGAAAACCTATTTAATGAAAATATATAAAAGTAATGTTCCAAAAAGGTTGTGATTTGTGCTTGTTATGTACACACACACATTGAAAGCATGAATTCCCCACTGTTTGAGACTCTCTCTCTCTCTCTTTCTCTTTCTCACCTCTGGGTTTGTGGCAGGCGATGGGCACCAGGCAGTCCTCTTTAATGTGGGGTTTGAGGCTGGAGCTGCAGCCGCCAGTGTGCTGCCCATTGTGGTCAATACAGAGAACCACACGGTACCGTAAACCCCGACCACACGTCACCGTACACTAGAGGAACACACACACACACACACACACACACACACACAGAGAGAAGAAAGGTGGGTGAATGGATGGAATGATAGATATGAGTGGATGGGTGGATGGATAGATGGATGGATATGGGTGGGTGGGTTGGTAAATGGAATAATGGAAATGGGTGGGGAAATGGAATGATGGACATAGAAGTATGAGTGGATGGAATGATTAATATGTATTGATGGGTGAATGGAATGATGGATATGGGTGGGTGGGTGGATGGAATGATGGATATGGGTGGGTGGGTGAATGCAATAATGCATATGGATGGATGAGTGGATGCAATGATGGATAAGAGTGGGTGGGTGGACGCAAGGATGGATATGGGTGGGTGGATGGAATAATGGATATAGGTGGATGAGTGGATGGATTGATGGACAGGTGTGGGTGGGTGAGTGGATTGAACGATGGATATGGATGGATGAGTGGAAAGAACGATGGATATGGATGGATAAGTGGAAAGAACGATGCATATGGATGGATAAGTGGAAGGAATGATGGATATGGATGGATGAGTGGAAGGAATGATGCATATGGATGGATAAGTGGAAGGAATGATGAATATGGATGGAATGATGGATATGGGTGGGTGGATGGAATGATGGATATGGGTGGATGAGTGGATGGAACGATGGATATGGATGGATGAGTGGAAAGAACGATGGATATGGATGGATGAGTGGAAAGAACGATGGATATGGATGGATGAGTGGAAGGAATGATGCATATGGATGGATAAGTGGAAGGAATGATGAATATGGATGGAATGATGGATATGGGTGGGTGGGTGAATGCAATAATGCATATGGATAGATGAGTGGATGCAATGATGGATAAGAGTGGGTGGGTGGACGCAAGGATGGATATGGGTAGGTGGATGGAATAATGGATACAGGTGGATGAGTGGATGGATTGATGGACAGGTGTGGGTGGGTGAGTGGATGAAACGATGGATATGGATGGATGAGTGGAAAGAACGATGGATATGGATGGATGAGTGGAAGGAATGATGGATATGGGTGGATGGTTGGCTAGAAGTAATGATGAATGTATGGATGGATGGATGGATGTATGCATATATATATATAGGTAGATGTACAGAAATTAGTAATTAGAAAGACATTTAAAAGACTGATTAATGGATTGGTTATATGGTTAGATGGGAGGATGAGTGTATGGATACATTACAGGATGGTGAATGAGTGAAGGGAAGAATGAATGGATGAAATGATGCAAATGCAGGGTCTGTATATAGACAGAAGGATGGATGAATGCAGACGAGTGTGTGTGTGTACCTGAGACCACTCCATCGCGACCCATTTGGGGCAGTCGAAGGTGTTGCAGGGCTGTTCTGTGATTGGCCGGGGCGAATGTGTGCACTTCCATTCCTCCACCTGCACCACCTGCCCCTGCATATCCTCCTCCACGCACACCACCGAGCGCTGCTGAGACCCCCCACCGCAGGAGACAGAGCATGAGGTCCAGGGGTTCTGCTCCCACCTACACACACAAAAACACACACACAATACCACACACAGAAAAGCAAGTTTTCTGCATGCTGACTTCACACTCTGCTATTTCTCAGACCTCACACCTTAACTAATCTATATTCATAAGAGTGAAGTGTGGGGGAACGTGTGGTATTATACCCTCACACATCAGACTACAGCAGAAAACACACTGTCTGTAAAAAAGTACACTATGTTTGTGTAATAGACTGTAATGAATCTGTTATCTACTTAAAGTTCACCCATTGGGGGTTCCGGCTACGTCAGCAGCCAGATGGCAGCGAAAGTATGTTTCTCCTGACTAAAAGTTATTAATAAAAATAATAGTTGATAGTCAGGGGCGTTGAGTGATCCAGCAGGCTAAGTGCTGCCACTATGTTCGAGACATCGCTTCAGGTTCGAATCCTGGTCATGCAGCTTGCCGTCAGCTGCCGGAGTTATTATGAAAAAGTAGATAGTCAGAGGCGTTAAAGCGTTAATGAGTTAAGCGCTGCCACTATAATCAGGAGATCGCCGGTTTCGAATCCCGGTCATGCGGCTTGCCATCGGCTGCCGGAGCCCCGAGAGAGCACAATCGGCCTTGCTCTCTCTCTCTGGGTGGGTAGATGGTGCTCTTTTTTTTATCACTCTTAGGGACATACAGTAGTCGCTGCACTTTCCTCCAAACATGCTGTGATGCATCCTTGCGTTGTGGCATCACTATTTATGGGGGATATACACCTAATTAACAGCTGAATAGGTGGGAAAATCGGCCTAGATAAACTAGGGAGAAAAAATGGGGGACAATTATAAATTAAACAAAATAAAAAAGGAGCTAGTCCCTTGTAAAAGAAAGGTACATTTAAGTATATTTTTGAAAAATATACAAGATAGCAACATGCCAGAAATGTTCCTAAACACACCTCACTCCCAGACCACCACGCCCATCAGCGTAGATATATTTACAAGCACTGTTGCTCTTTAAAAGACGCAGATGCAAGGTGTGAATATAGGCTGTTGGTGGGGTTTAAGATAGCAATGAGCAGCATGATGTGTCTTGCGTAGGGTGTAAGATAGGGACACTAATGTCTGAAAGGAACTGTATCTGTGTGTTTGATGTGTGTGATGAATTCAGCTGGTGTGATCAGAACGTACCGTGGAAGAGGCTGGAAATGATCGTAGGGCATCACCTCCTTGAACCCGTCACTGGAGTGGGTAAAAAAAAAAAAACAGAATATTTAATTTTCGGACCTCGACTCCAACACACACACACATACATACACATACAGTGTTTAAAGTGTATCGCAGTCTTGTGTGTGTGTTTATGTGTGTAGGAAAACTAACCTTTCGAGGCAGGGGTCCATGTTGCACTCCTTCAGTTTGGGCTTTGGTTTGTTGTTCTCTGGGTAGGAGTGGCAGTGGTGGTCCGGCACGGTCTTGTTGTAGCGGATTTCTACGCAGTCGGCCGAGTTCAGCTGGTAGCCTGAGAAGCAAAGGTATGAAAAGTGTTGGCTTTCATTACTTTATAAGATAAGATACTTTTTATTGTCATTGCACAGTGTACAACGAAATTTAGCAGCAATCCTTATGGTGCCTGAACAAAAATAAATAAAATAAAATAAAATAAAAACAGCTCTATGTACAAATACACAAATTTACACACATTTACAGTGGATGTATGGAAATATAAACAATATAGAAACAAATTTACCCAATAATAAATACATAGGTATATAGGTAGAAGCATAGATACTAGGGTTTATTCGCAGTATAAACACAAGCTTTTTACTCAGGTAAAAGTGTAAAAGTACTGGTTTCAAAACTTATTCAAAACTTTTAAAGCTCAAGTTTACTACAGTTTGTCTCTGAAACAATCTGAAGAGACTTTTACCCAGTTTAACCTCTGAGCTGCTGAGAGAGTGTCTGCATGACCTGATAAGAAAATACTCTAAGAAATATTTACCTATGTTTTAATTGGTATTTGGACTCGGTTCAGACAAGAAGGAGAACTGGCCAAGACTGACTACGAATATTACAAATACAAAAGCACATGCTGGCAACATTAGCTGGCTGTCGAACCATTTACAATAATTACAATAGCATGATAAACTAGCTAGTCAGCAATCTGTCAGATCATTCCCATTTCAGCTACCCCATGTAATGCAGACGGCTTGTTCCAGCAAGGGCTGTCTGTCACAGAGTGGTTGGACCTACAAAGCAGTCATCAACCAACAAAGAGCACAAAGAGCAAGGCGTGTAACAGTCGGTGAGGACCCTAGGGTAACTTCTAAGCAACTGAAGGCCTCTCTTACATTAGCTACTGGTAATGTTCATGAGCCCACCATCAGGAGAACACTGAACAGCAATTTTGGCAAATTTGGTAGCATTGAATGGAGAAAGGGACTCCTGAAAGCAATAATTTGCCACACAACTATGTAACATTGAACCATTTTCCTCAATGAATAAAGTGCTGTACCTCCTCCACAGGTAACAGAGCAGGGGAAGAAGTCCGTCTCTCTCCACTGGTAGCGGATGGGCTGGTAGAACATGAACTGCATCACCGTGTCTTTGGGCACTGCATACTTCAGCTGGAGAAAGAGGGGTTTAAGATTAAAGACTAAAGGTAGGGTAGAACAAAAGCAATGAGAACTTGAACTTGCTTGGACAAACCTGGAACTAAAGATTAGAGAAGTGAGCTTTGGGCCAGAAGATTGTTGGTTTGATGCCTTGGAACAGCATGGCACCCAATGAGCATGGCACCCAATGCCTCAATGCTCTTTTGGGGCCTGAGGTTGCTGCCCAATACTTTGGGTGTGTGGAAAAAGTCATGGGACAGACACCTGTATATGCTATGATGTGGTGTCTTGTGTGTAAGGGTGGACATTGGTCGACATGCTCATGGCAAGTTGGCGTGAACTAGCAGAGTACCAGGTGGATGGGGCATGTTTCTAAGAATTTGCCATTGCTGATTTTTTTTCCTACCCAATTTAATACCTCAAAAAATATGATAATACGTTTGTGTGTGTGTCTCACTACTGACCTTGATGATGAAATCTGAGGACAGGGGTCCGTGGCAACGGAGGGTCTGTCTCTCGGTTCCTCTCTGGAAGTCCACAGTGGTGTCGGCCAGTGTGTACGAACCTGTAGAGCTGAAGACCAGCTCATCCCTCCTGCCAGCAGGACTGTGAGCCTCGATCACTGATAAAATACACACACACACACATACACACACACACACACACACAATAATTAATAACTACAGTGGCATAAAAAAGTTTTTGGCCCAATACAGACTTCTCAAACAAGCTTTAATACTGTAAAAAAAGATAACCTGAGTAAATATAGTAAGCACTTTTCACATGATGAGAAAAAAAAATCCAAACCAATCTGGCCCTGTGTGTAAAAATTTGCCCCCTAAACCTAATAACTTGGTTGTTCCACCCTTGGCGGCAACAACTGCAATCAAGCTTTACTGATAACTGACAACGAGTTTCTTTTTACATCTCTGTGGAGGAATTTTGTTTCACTCTTCTTTACCGAATTGTTTAATTCAGACACATTGCAGGATTTTCCAGCATAAATATCCTGTTAAAGATCATCCACAGCATCTCAATCAGACTTTGACTAGGCCACTCCTCCTAAACCTTTATTTTATTTTTTATGCCATTCAGAGACAGTGGAATTGTTTGTGTGATTTGGATCATTGTCCTGCTGCAGAACCCAAGTACGCCTGAGCTTGAGGTCACGAACAGACGGTCGGATATTCTCCTTCAGGATTGTCTGGTAAACAGCAGAATTCCTGCTTCCATCTATTACAGCAAGTTGTTCAGACCCTGAAGCAGCAAAGCAGCCCCAGACCATCACACTACCACCACCATGTTTTACATTCAGTATGATGTTCTTTTTCTGAAATGATGTGTTTTGTGAGTTTTACGGCAGAAGTAACGGGACACACACACCTTTCAAAAAGTTACATTTTTTGTCACGTCAGTCCAAAGAATATATTCCCAAAAAGGACCATCAAGATGATTTTTGGTAAATGTGAGATGGGCTGTTGTGTTGTTTTTGTTCAGCAGTGTTTTTTTTTTTGCCTGGATCTTTCCATTGGATACCATTTTCAGCCAGTCTCTGTCTTATTATTGAATCATTAACACTGACTTTATCTGAGACAAGTGAGACCTGCAGTTCTTTAAATGTTGGTCTGGGTTCTTTTGTGACCTCCTGGATGAGTTGTCCATGCCCTTTTTGGAGTCATTTTGGTTGGCCAGCCACAACTGGGAAGGTTTACCAGTTTTCCATGTTTTATCCTTTTGTGAATTCTCATCTGTTTTCAGATCAGGGCATAAAGTGTTGCTTTTTTAGATCTTTAAGCTGCTTCTTGTTGTCAGACAGGTTGTATTTAAGTGATTTTTGGATTCTACAGGTCTGTTAGTAATCAGGCCTGGTTGTGGATAGTAGTGAAATTAAACTCAGCTTTCCAAAAAGTGTGAGTAATCACACTTTTTCCACAAAGGGTTAGACTGCTTTGGATAGTTTTTTTTTATCATTTAAAAAGTGCTTTTTGTTATTTACTCAGGTTATATTTGTTTGATATTAAAGCTCGTTTGATAATCGGAAAAATGTAAGTATGACAAAAAGGCAAAATCAAAAGAAATCTGTAGGGGGAAAATACTTCTTCACGCCACTGTAGTTGAGACATTACTCAACTACAACTATTACTCAATTACTCAAGTGGCCAGTGAGTGTATAGGGTGTATAATGTAAGCATTTGTATGTGATAAGATCACACATAATAGTGTGATAAAGCTTCTCGCTAACAGTGAGTGTTTTTATCTGTTAGCACATCATAAAGAAAGTCATTAAGCTGAGTGGTTTGTTTATGTAAATGAATGCGTGCAGTAATTGGACGGTTTAAACTTTCCCACACAAAAGGAGTAAAGCGTGCGGGTCTGAAAACAAACCCTGGAGTAATGGCGTTCAGCTGCTTCTCGGTAAGGCTATGAATTTCTGCTGTCAGTGCGGACGTTCGTTTGATTGTTTTTTTAATCGTAACCCGTGTAGCGCTCGCCGTGTTTGCAGAGGAACACATTAAGCTGCTCTGAAAACAAGCTCTCCATTTGGAAACAATTGACTGGCGGCCTTTCCTGCCATTATTTACACGTCTCGGATCGTCAGGACCGCGTCCGCTAATTTTCTCAAAGTGTTTTCCGACTCGAAGTGATTAAACAATCGTGCAGCTTTCACTATTCCATGCTAGAGAATCATTCACAACGGGAATATCTCTCAGCACAGAACTCCTCCAGAGGAAATATGATTATCCATTTCTAAAACAGCTTCTGATAATATTTAGATTTGCGGGAGTTCGTGAACCAGGCTGCTGGGGAACTGGACCATTAGCACTCTGTTCTCTCTGTTTTCTCTGTGGTCATTCCCTCGTTTTTCCCGCTCTGTCCGGAGTGGACTTTTCCAGGTCTGAGTTGCGAGTCTCCTGATAGTTGATGAATGATCTGTGGAAGTAATACGAAGGTCACATAAACCTCATTTTTGAAACGCCTGACAAGACAAACACGCGGTGAAAGCCTCGAGATTTGGCCTGAGTTGTTTTGGTCCGGTGAAGTCCAGCGCTGTGAAAACACGGCCCAGGAAACTTAAAGTGGCAGTCCGTATTATTCAGTTATATCTAAACTGAAAGCAGAAGCATTTCTGAGTGAAGAAGGGATTAAATATTGTGTTTAATGTGTTTAATTTAGCAGTGTGCTGGAACGACCATCCCTGCTAAGCCTAATACAGTATATTCATTCTAAAAACTGGCATGTGGGAACTCTGTTTCCTCTGTGTCCTTTCTTGGGACGGTCTTGATGAGGGCCAGTTTCATCATAACATTTGGTTTCATCATGGTTTTTGCTGTGACTGCACTTGAGGATATTTTCAAAGTTCCTTAAATGTTTCTAATTGACTGGCCTTCACTTCTTAAATTATTTATTTTCTTTACTTAGGTAAGTAGTAAATTCTTGAATAGTTTAGAACAGCATTTAACTGAAGCACATTCCAATGCTCACTGAGAAAACTGTCATCTATGCAAGAGATGCTACTTTAAAGAATCTAAAATACTTTACATCATAAAACATATTCTGGTTTGTTTGTTTGGAAGACCACCAGGTCTCAGCTGATCAGAAATGAACAGAGAATCTGAAACTCACCTATAATGTCTGACCCCTTGGCAGTCAGTCGCAGGTTTCGGCTGCCCAGCGGCACCTCAATCACAGTTTTCATCGCTTCAGCAAAACAAAAACAACAGGCAAGTGTTACAGACAGTCAAAAACACTTGAATCCTTGAGTTTGTTACTTATAAAAAGGAGTAAAAATACATTAAAAAGTACTTTGAACCCCAGCCTATTTTTGATATTGTATTTTTTATTTTTTTTGTCACTTCCTCTTTCACTTGTTATGTTAGGAGATAGCAACACGCTATTTTTTGTATATAGCAGAAGACATTTAGCTGCTCAAAAATGTCATCATTTGAGATCTTCATGGAATTTGATCTAAATTTTTAGGATTGGGTGGCTGAGTGTTGAATGTTGTCGGGGTTTTAATCAGTCAGTGGCGCATTATATTACCTATTACCTGTATTACCTAACACCAAGAAAGAAACATGCCAGATACTGTATTTACCTGAACCTCACTTCCAGACCACCACACCCATCAGTGTAGATTTGTTACTAAATTCACTAAACAACACTATTCTCACTCTCTGTCACTGGTTTTAATGTTATTGCTGACTGGCTGTTTAAACTGTGTATCAAAGAACTGAAGTACAGTTTAACTGCTGCCAGTTTTGTTACAATTCAATGCACTTCTTGCTCTAATTTACAATGTAGGAGAACCCCGATCACAGCGGCAAAAAAGAAGGAACCCCCTTTTTTATAGGAGCTGTGAGGTTTAGCCGTGCTAATGCTTTTTAGCGGAGAGGAATAGAGCAGCGTTTCCAGTCTGGCACCGGCTACTGCGTCCAGCCGTGGAACTCAGCCAGCGCATTGGGTGCCTCGAAAAAAATAATTACTCTTGGAAGCAAACTCGGCGAGTACTGGAATTTAATGGGTGTTATGAAATAAAGTTTTGAGGCCTGGTCAGTGATCTGAGCTTGACAGCAAAATAAAATCACAGTCAAGGCGTTAGGAAATTAAACATGCCAGGTAATGGCCTTCGCCTGCTTCACACGCTTCACACGCTCGGTCAAACGTGGCGCCGACGGTATTTGAACACCTTAATCAGGGCGGTGATGAATGTAAGCAGGCGAAAACAAAAATAAACGGTAAGCAGCGCAGGCCGCAGCGGCGTGTGTCTGTTTTTCCACGCTCGTCTTTCAGGAATGCCGCGAAGGAGCCACCGCTGAGAGCAGAGCACAGCACAACTGCCAGCTCCTCATTAGAAGCCTTTTTATTACATATTAATAACGCAGAGGCAGCCGGCAAACCGGATTCCTGAGCCTCGGCCAATAGCACGAGAGATCCTGCAGAGGGCGACCTATCAGATTACTCAAGCCCTACCAAGAACGCCCACACCGGCTATACATAAAGGACGCCTACATGTCATCACGAGCAAAAGTGAATTATTAGCTAGAAGGCATTTATTACAGAGAGCGTAACACACTTGGATTGAGTTACGCCACACTTTTTGTTAAATAGGCTGTTAAAAAACGAAAAGCATGATACAGTGAAAAAGCCGGGCTTTGCTCTGCCACCAGCACCCTAATAACCCTTCAATACTGAGTACTGTAGATATTTTAGCTGTTAAAATGGGATTAAACCGATTTCCTATTACATTACTCAACATTACCCAACAGTTAAGAAGTAAACAAAGCCATTTATCGTGGGTTGGGTGTGAAAACATCCCAATTTAAAAGATATTTGACAGTCAGATTGGAGAATCGTTGACAGTGGTGGTGAACGAATCCAGACATCTGAACTTATAAAAGCTTTCCTGCAGAAAAACAAATGGTAAAAAAGCAAACAGTTATGTAGAGAAATGGTGGAGGGATACATGCAAAGTTTTGCACAGGATTTGCTTGGTTCTTCCCCTAAACAGCATAATATACTGTATCATCCAACAAGCCTAAGCTAAAAACCTGTGATCTCTGATCCCTCAGATGGTACTGCATCAAGAATTGTCATTCAACAATAGCAAAGAGAACCAATTGGATAGAACCAACCTTCATCAAATGCAATGATATGGACTTACCTTCAGAAACAAATTGGTATAAAAAAGTTTGGGCACCCCTGATAATTTTCATGATTTTGCTTTATAAATCATTGGTTGTTTGGATCAGCAACTTCAGTTAAATATGTCATATAGCAGACGAACACAGTGAAGTTTATAGGATTTACAGAAAGTGTTTAATAATTATTTAAACAAAGCTAGGCAGGTGCATACATTTGGGCACCCCAACAGAAAAATTACACCAATAAAAAATTAAAATTTTAGTTTCATCAGTCCACAGCACCATATTCCAAAATGAAGCTGGCTTTTGCAAATGTGCTTTAGCTTTAGCATACCTCAAGTGGCTCTGTTTGTGGCGGGTGCTCAGATAAAAGGCTTCTTCTGCATTACTCTTCTCCCATACAGCTTCTCCTTGTGTAAAGTGTGCTGAATAGTGAATGGTGACCGATGCACAGTGACTCCATCTGCAGTGAGATGATGTTGTAGCTGGTCTTTGGAGCTCTGGAGGTCTGTGGGTTCACTATGACTGTACTTACCATCCTTCTCCTCTGCTTATCTGAGATTTTACTTGGTTTTAACTATAACTGTGCCTATGGTCTTTCATTTCCTCACTCTGTTCCTCACAGTGGAAACTGAAGCTGAAATCTCTGAGATTTTGAGCTTTTTGTATCCTTCCCCTTCAACCATGATGTTGATCAATCTTTGTTTTCGGCTCATTTAAGAGTTGTTGTTTTGAGGCCCCTGCGTTGCCGTCCTTCTGAGAAGATAGTAGAAAGGAGAAAAACTTGCAGTTGGTCACCTGAACCCTTTTTCAAAATTGGATTCACAGGTGTATGTAGGTCAAGGGTTAATGAGTCAAATCAATAAAATAATAAGTGTGCCCAAGTTTATGCACCTGCCTTTTTTTTTGTTTAAAGGATTATTGCACACTTTCTTTAAATCCTATAAACTTCATTTCACTTCTCAAATATCACTGTGTTCATCTGCTATATGATATATTTCACTGACGTTTCTGATCTAAACAATCATTGATTTATAAAGAAAAATCATGAAAATTATTAGGGTGCCCAAACTTTTTCATACCACTGTACATTTCTTAACTCCCACACATGTTTAACAATGCGGGTGAAAGGTGTGGAAATAGACTGTTGACGGGGTGTAAGATAGCAGTGGGCATCACGATGCGTCTTGTGCAGGGTGTATGATAGGGCCCTATATCTCTTTGTGGCACGTATATATCTTTTTTGTGTTTTGTTTTCTTTCTATTTTGTTTTCTTCTTTCTACTCTACTCCTCTCCTGCACTGTCCAGAGTTCTGCCAGCCAATGGGAGACATGCTAAAGATCAGCTGACCAGATCCACCAATAGGAGGAGGAGTGGCTAACCAGGAAGGGGTGGTGCTTCCTGTTTAAATACCTCCACGTGTGGACTAATGGAGGAGGCTTTGTGTTTGTGAGAGGCTCTGTGGTACTATGTAGTTTTTAATACTATTTGAGACTGACTGTTAGAGTATACTGAAACTCTGTTGAGGATTATGCTGATTGCCTCTGTTTGTTTAGCCTGAGTTTTAGCCTCCTGTGTTCTTATGTACAGCTGTAATTTTTTTACTTAATTCTATCTCTAACCACCCTGGCATGGATAGGCAAGGAAAGGCGCCTATACATTACATCACAGTAGGTAAAACCCTGTATAGACACACTAGGTAAGGGGTGGGTGCCACGTTTGTATATTTTTGTTAGGTTATTTTGTTGGTTAGGTAGGTAAGTTGTTTCTCTTTATTTCTTTCCTTTGGCACCATCCATGGTCCACCCAGAAGGTTGTTTTTTGAGTCTTAACGTCTTTAAACAAATCTGTACTGTTACACATGTCTTTTAAACAACTGGTATGTTTTTAAGTACTGCTGATTTTGTAAAAACCTTTTTTCTGAGTAAAAAAACTCAAAGGAACTCAACTTGTCTGTCTCCTCACTTCCATTTAACAACACACACTCATAATGTTACTGCCTAACTTGTACCTCTCACACCCCAGCCACCTTACCTTACATCTTACAAGGGAATCGTAACAGTTTGTAATTATTTTAGGCACATCATATTTTTTCAATACTCTTGAAGATCAAATCACATTTTATGACAAATCTATGCAGGAAATAATGAAATTCTAAAGAGTTTGAATAGTGTTTCTTACCACTGTATGGTCAGTGATCAATCATGTTTTATATATATTATTTTAGTTGTTGCTGAATTGCTGATTTAATTACTCATTTAAAAAGACACCACATAATCTGAAAATATACGAAAATCAAGCTCTCTAGACTTTCCATCTTGATTGAAAAAAGAGGATTTTGGATGAGAAAAGATGACTTCAGTGTAACTGGTAAGCTCTGGCCAGACCCAGTACTGATGAGAGGATTTATCCACAAACAAAACAAAACTCCAACATCTGAGACATCTGAGCACATCCTCGCCCAAGCAGCGGCACAAAGACGGCCTTTAGCAAACGAGGCGACGCTACGTCTGTTTCCAAACTAAATGACCAAATGAGGATCTTATAACTGCCTGACTAAAAGCAAGGTCTTATCTGAGAGAAAACTAGAACAGACTGAGGTATGACTAAGCCATGGCACCAAAACGCAGATCAAAAACATAAACACTTCGTTTGATATGATTGGCGAGGATTTGCAGTCACATCAACGCACTGAGAAAACAGTGATGTGCTGAATTAGCTTGATTTAAACGTGTGCAGCACTAAACAGCACTCAGAGAGCCTTGATTTACCTCATTCCCAGACATAAACACTCATTAAGTGCTTTTTTAAAGTTCTTTAAACATCTATTAAACAGAAAAAAAAATCAGAAACCTGGATCTACTACAACTGAATCTACTGTCCGAAGCCTAAGCTTTTCTTCCCTTAGCTGTTAAACATGGTGGTGGGAGGGTTATAAAATCTGTAGTACGAATTTTCCACACCTCCTGTCCAATGCAAACCTTACCTTAGCTGTTAAACATGGTGGTGGCAGGGTTATGTATAAATCTGTAGGAATATTTTTCCACTCCTAATACTAAAAGCATACCTTTTCCTCAGCTGTTAAACTTTGGTGCACTTCCAAAGTTCAACCTTAGAAATCTAAAGACTCTGTCTCTTTTAAAGCAATTTAATGTTGTTCTGAAATCTTAGTCAACATAATATTGTAATATTGGCACTGTCAACAGCAAACTGATAAACACTGAGCATGCATTTTTGTTTAACATCATTTTTAAAGCATTCTTTTCATAAAGTTCGAAAAAAAATCAGACCATTTGGATGTTTAATCAAATAAAGCGTTTAATTAATTTTTCAGCCAGTCCTTTTTTCTATTTCTGACGAGCTAAAAAAAAAAGTGTTAAAATCTTAAAAGTAGACCATTAACAATAATTGATGGGGTGAGCCGTCTCCCCTCACCCAATGAGTGGTATCATCTGGATTCTGTTGGCAGCTGGCACACATGCAGACACAATTAAACAATGATTTTTATGCTGTTATTAATAGGCAATTAAATGCTGCAGGCCAATGATCTGCCAATGTGTGTTTATGCTAAAGATTATTAAAGAATAACTCCTACTTCTCATCTCTTCTTTGTGTGTGTAGCCAGCTAAACAGCCATGGATATTAAATATAATTTCCCAAGTAAAAAGCAGATTCAGGTTCAGGTGAGAGAATAAGGTGAAAATAAATGATGGGATTTCATTACCCAGTGTTAGTGGAGCCCTGAAAAGTCCATACTGAGTTTTGAGTAGCTTCCCACTTTTAGCTATTTAAATTAGACCAGATAATAGATATATTTAGCTGTGGGATGTATTTTTCCTTGAAGATGATGTTACACCACTGTCCTTTTAGTAGATTCAGCAATCTCCTTAGTGTATTCTCAGCTTGATGCGTGCCAATATTTTTTGTTCCCCATGACCACAGGATACAGTATGTCTTTCCACATGGTATTTTAAGTAATGAGAAGCTACTCACTGCAGCAGTAATTCAATGTTAATGCAGTTATTATTATTATTATCCAATGGGAGGCTCCTTCTTATTAGCTTAGTTAAATCCAGGTGGTATTATTGTCCTCACTGGAGCCTAATTTAGGTCTGTAGATGTTTTCTGATTTGTGGGTGGAGCTTAAATTGTCATCTCTGTCTCAGAGCTAGAATTGCTGTTTATTTGATTGCTTATTTTCCTTATCTCAGGAAATCTCCTGAAAAGTGAAGTGAAGTGAACTCCTGAACTTGACTTTCTCTACTTTTCTCTACTTTTTTCACATTTTAAATCCAAAAAAGGTCAAAATCAATAATAATAACAACAAGGGCACCACAGGATAAATTCAATACATAACAGCTGAATATCGACTAAGCCTTCCCCCCCTTACGAACCATCGGCCACCTCGTAAGGAATCGATAACTCTTTACAAGGAGCCAAAAATATCTCCTTTCCCAACGCGCTAAACAATACGTCTGCCAGCTGGCCCATAAATCCAGTATGCAAATAAACCTGCCAATGCCTGCGTCATCGGCCAAAGCCAACGGAACTCCAAGAATGCAGGGCTGGCCTCGAAACTCTCGCAAAGAAAAAAGTCCAGGGCTTTGAAAAGGGTCCTTTATCCCCAACCTGAGGCCACACTGGCAGCCAGCGCGCCGAATAAAGCAAACACTGAGGCTGCCTGCGAAGCATAACACAACACAAAGTCAATATTTTAAAAACATATCTAAATAGCTCCGTCCAATAACCAGAGAGTTTTATGAAAAGCTGGAGGCACTTCATCTCTGGAATAATCCAAAGGGCCGCTCTCTCAGCGTGATGCCGCGTGCCAGCCCCGGTATAAAGTATACACATGTAGTAATGGCGCTCGAATTGTGCTTTTTATCTTCATATTAACTTTTACGGTACAAACCAGGGCTGGGCGATATGGATAAAAACTAAAATCTCAATATTTTTGGGCTGAATGGCGACACACGATATATATACAGCTCTGGAAAAAATACAAATATTATAATTTACAGCATTTATTTGCAGAAAAAAGAATAGGCTTAAATAACAAAAAAGATGCAGAGCTTTCAGACTTCAAATAATGCAAAGAAAACAAGTTCATATTCATAGAGTTTTAAGAGTTCAGAAATTAATATTTGGTGGAATAACCCTGTTATTTTAATCACAGTTTTCATGCATCTTGGCATGTTCTCTTCCTCCTCCACCAGTCTTACACACTGCTTTTACATAACTTTATGCCTGCACTCCTGGGGCAACAATTCAAACAGTTCAAACTCAAATTTAAAATGCTAAGAAATGGGAGGGTTAGTTTGGGAGGGGCACTGGGTGATGTATGGGTTTAGAGGCGGGACAGGAGGGAGAGCTGACTGAGCCTCTAATAGCGGTGAGGTGCAGACATTGGGCGTCACTAGGGGCGGCAGTATTATTGATGGGCTGATCTGCATATTATGGTGTGCCTGTGTACCAAAGTACACGGAAACATCATCCACTATGCCTATAGCACAGTTGAACCTGTGAGGGCGCTGCAGAGAAGGAAAAACCTTAAAGTTATTATTATTATTTTTTTTTTTTAAGGTTAGGGAATATTTATAAAAAAAGCAGGTCTGGTACGTTTCACAATTTAAAAGAAACACATTTCAGCTATTAATAAAAAAAAATATGGTTTTGGGTTTAGAACCGTTTAAAAAAATATATATATATATAAAAATTGTTAAAAGAAGGGATGTATGTAAAACAGTATTAGAGTATATTGTGTTATAAAGTGCACCTACGTTCATCTGGAGTAACGTGGGTCAGCGCCTGGCCTCTGACCAGCTGGCACGTGGAGCCGTCTCCAGCACACACTCCGCAGTTATCCTCCTTAGCATTGCTGCTCAGCTGTCTGTCACAGCCCACTTCCTGTTACACACAACACAGTAGTTCCTGTTCAGCTTTTAATTCAGTGGTGTGAAAAAGTGTTTGTCCACTTCATGATTTCTTATTTTGTTTTTGCATGTTTTTCACTCTTAAATGTTTCAGACCGTCAAACAAATTCAAATATTAGTCAAAGTAAACACAAGCGAACACAAAATGCAGTTTTTAAATTAAAGTTTTGATTATTAAGGGAGAAAAAAACCAAACCTACATGATCCTGTGTGAAAAAGTGTTTGCAACCCTCGAGTTCAGTTTCTCCACCCACACTCTGATTACTGCCACAACCGTTCTCAGTCAAGTAATCACTAAAAAATAGGACCTACCTGACAAAGCAAAAGCTAAACATTATGCCATTATCCAAAGAAAAGTCTTTTTTAAGGAACTACCGTGAGAGCAACAGTGGTGAACCTTCCCAGGAGTGGCCGACCAAGATTACCCCAAAAGCGCAGCGACAACTCATCCAAGGGGTCTCAAAATGTGATGGTCTGGGACTGTTTTCTGCAAAGGGAGGATACACTAAATATTTATGTTTTTTTTTTTTTGCTGGGGTTGCCAAATGTATGCACCTGCCTAATTTTGTTTAACCCTCCATTTACCTTTGGGGTCAATTTGACCCCATTCAAAGTTTAAAGCCTATGAAAAATGGTGGACATTAGTTTTGTGATTCATATTTATCGCCTTCTCTTAATTTACAGAAGACAATAAGTAAAAAATAAGATGTTTCAAATAAATCAGCTTCAATATCTGTTTTATTAGGCTGTTTTATTGGCATAAAACATAATCTTAATCTCAATATTTTACACCTATTTTGTGGTAATAAGGTCAAGGTCTCTTTCTCTTTCTCTAAATGTCCATTCACTCTAGGGCGTGACTTAACAACACAATACTTATAATACTTGTCACGTCCTCGCTATGTTTCCCTGTGTTTTCCCTGTTTCCTAGTGTGTTTCTTCAGTAGTTTTCCGTCACGTGTGTGTAATTTGTAGCTCCGCCCCTCGTTACCTGTCTCCCCAGGTGTTCATTGTTTCTTGTTAGTATATATAGTACCCTTTTGTCTATGTTTCTTCCGTCGGTCTTTGCACCTTCCTCTGTCATTTGTCTAGCCACGTTTTTGCCAGTTTATTTCCACGTTCCTTAGTTCTGTGTAAAGTTTATATTACCTGTTTATTTTCTTGTTTGTTCTAGTTCCTTGTTTATTTACTTATTTATCCCTTGTATATATCCCTAGCCGTGATTGTTTATTATCTGTTTAGTTTAGCTCCTTGTCGTTCTCCTAGTTTGTTTTATTAGCCTTCCTGTCTAGTTATGTTATTATTATCTCTGGTTTGTTTTGGTTTGTTTCTTGTTTATTTGTTTATTTACGTATTAAAGTCTGTCTTACTTACGCTTTTACGTCCGAATCCCGTCTGCTCCCTACGTTACAATGCTTATATAATAATAATAAAACACTTAGAATAAAGCCAGAACCACTAATCGGTAGTCAAAAAACATAAAGAAACTGGTAAGTAAACTTTACATTATAATAATTTTTTGGAGATCTTAAATGGCTTGGATCGTGTTGACCCAGAGAATAAAGGGTGTTACTAAATTTGAGGATAGCAGGAGGGTTAAAGGATTATTGGACACTTTATGTAAATGCTGCAGAATTTCTCACAGAAGCTCCATGCCTCCATGTCCAACCAGATCTCATCATGTCTCCAGGATAACGTTGGCCCAACAGGGTACTAGACCCTCCTTTCAACTGAAGCTACTGAATAAAACTGCCCCAGTCGCAGAACATGTTGAACTACACAGCGAGATAAAACAGGGATAAAGTCCAATTCAAGTCATTTGTTTCAGGCTTTCATTCTCAGTGTAGCCCCCCACGTCGCTCCCCCCAACTAGTTACCCTCCAATTTGTTTATCTGTCAGCGGCGTTTCGCTAAATCCACCATCCACTCAAGGACCGCTGCCAGATTTCACAGAACAGGGTCGGAGCTTTAAAGAAGAAAAATCTAAATGTTGCTTTCAGAGCCATGGGAAAGTCGGCCTGCGCAAAGTAAACAACAGGCTTTTTACCCAGCAGCCCCTGGTAAACAAGCAGAGGCAAACAGTCAGGCTTCATTTAAAGCAATGTGGCTAATCTGTCTGGAACCGGGGTCAAATTAGAGGCAGTTTTAGAGGCAGGAGAAGCTGAATGAGCTTCAATAAGGGCAGTGAATGTAAATAAACACTGAAGTCATCCAGACTATGAAGGAACGCATATAGAATCATGTAGTGGTAACTATCTGGCTGGTAACTCTAATGAACTTTTCCTGTGCAACAGAGGTAACTCTTACTCGTCCTTTCCTGGGGAGGTCCTGATGAGTGCCAGTTTCATCATACTGTGCTTTTGATGGTCTTTACAACTCAACTTGAGGATGCTTTTAAAGTCCTTAAAATTGACTGATCTTATGGATGAGTTGTCCATGCCCTTTTGGAATAAATTCAGCCGGCCGGCCACTCCTGGGAAGGTTCACCAGTGTTCTATGTTTCCTCCATTTGTGAAATAAAAGCTCTCAATCATTGACTTTATAACCTATTCCAGACTGACAGATGATCAATGACTTTGATTTCTTAACTGTTCTTGAATTTCTTTAGATTTAGATTTTTGAGATCTTTTATCTGCTTCATGTTGTCAAACAGGTTCTAGTTAAGTGATTTCTTGAGTCTGGTAGTAATCAGGTCTGGTTGTGGTTAGTAGTGAAATTGAACTCAGCTTTCCAAAAAGTGTGAATAATCAGTTTATTAATGGGGCAAACACTTTTTCACAGAGGGCTAGATTGTAGTATAGTATATTTATTTCATATTAAGGTTTGTTTGATAATATGAAAAAGTAAGTATGACAAAAATGCAAAAACAAAATAAATCTGCCTCTGTAAGAATCTACATGTACTAGAAGCATCTCTACTGAACACAAATGAAATTTATTTACAATGGTAACGAAGCTACAGAGTGTGAAATAACTGGCAGTTATTGCAGTTATGTCTCTGATCAGAGTCCAGGCAGCAGCAGCATACCCACCTACATACCGTACTGTTTATCCTCCAGATATGTGCTGTAAAAGGACTGAGAAGGTTTCTCTGTGTTTTTAAAAGATATTATATTACCTTCCCGTTTTAGCAGCGCTAATGGAGGAATCGTGGATTGTTCAGAACGTCCAGGATGGAAAACCACAACACAATTACACGGTGGTCAGAAAATGGAACAGAGATTGATAGTGTGAGTCATAAACGGATGAGTAGCGGAGCTCTGCATGAAGCTGGGGGTGAACCAGGTTTAGAGAAAAAGAACAGAAGCACTTTTTTGTTGGGGGTCAGAAGGAGAAATATATTTGAAGTCACGGGCCACACTCTGTAATAAAACAAATAATGAAATATACCACTTTAAATAATACTTTTTTCCTGATTATTATTTCATTAACACACCATTTTACTTGACTTACTATCTTTATCTATCTTTGACAGTGTTGTGTAAACTAAGATTTTTCAAACTGATGTCTCATTTCATGATGTCTCTAAATATTAAACTCTTTAACTACGGCAACTTTTAGACTCTTTGGCCTGTTTTTCTGCACTAGAAATGCGCACCCTCTCCGCTTTTAGACTCTTTGCCCCGGTTTTCTGCGCTAGAAATGTGCACTCTCTCTGCTTTTAGACTCTTTGGCCCGTTTTTCTGCACTAGAACTGCACACCCTCTCCGCTTTTAGACTCTTTGCCCCGTTTTTCTGCGCTAGAAATGCGCACTCTCTCCACTTTTAGACTCTTTTGCCCCGTTTTTTTTTGTGCTAGAAATGCGCACACTCTCTGCTTTTAGACTCTTTGGCCCGTTTTTCTGCACTAGAAATGCGCACCCTCTCTGCTTTTAGACTCTTTGGCCTGTTTTTCTGCACTAGAAATGCGTACCCTCTCCGCTTTTAGACTCTTTGGCCCGTTTTTCTGCACTATAAAGGCACACTCTCTCCGCTTTTAGACTCTTTGTCCTGTTTTTCTGCGCTAGAAATGCACACTCTCTCCGCTTTTAGACTCTTTGTCCTGTTTTTCTGCGCTAGAAATGAGCACTCTAGCGTTCAAACTTTGAATCTCACATAATAAAAACCTGCTTAACAGAGGGCCAACTTTCATTCTATTTCTAAAAAAACCTCGCAATGGCCTGCGGGCCGTAGATTGGACACCCCTGATTTACACTGACAAACAGAATAATACACCAAGAAAGAGTTGTTTTTAGAATGTTTTAGAATGCTCCTATTGGTTAGTAGTCAAGTAACAGTGCTGTATAGCCCAGACTAGCAATGACTTTATTACTGCTCTTCACCCGTCAGGTCTCTTAATTCCTTTCTTCACTGCTGAAACTGAGACTTAGTCCTGGAGCTTAGATTCTCTGCCCGAACCCGACCCGACACCATAAAGCCATGGCGTGATAATCACAAAATAGCTAAGTAACCAAGGCTACTATCGTTATCGAATACGAACAAAATAACTTAAACTAAAAGTGAAAAAACATTTTGTTTAACTGAAACTAATAAAAACGCTAATTAAAAAAATGATAACTAACTGGAACTGTACTGTGTGTTTATAAAACTAACTAAAACTAACTAAATATAATAAACAGAATTCACTTTGTTTTCGTGTTTGCTAATTTATTTGCAAGCTCTGTTTCCACTCAAGCAGTTTTACAGCGGGAGGTGTTGTGCCAAAAATCTGCTCGCGAAGGGGAATCGGATTCTGCGGGGATTTCTTGCTAACAGAACACTAATAAAACAAATTCAAACTAATAAAAACTAGCAAACCCCACTCTAAAAACTACTTGATACTCACTAAACTGGAGGAGAAAAAGTGAAAACAAAAACAAAATTAAACTATAATGAAAAATGTAAAACTTTTATGACCTTGTAGATAACAAATCAAACTGTTGTCTTTGAGTGTATTGTGGAGGCATGCCTAACAGTCAACAGTCTCTCACCAAGAGGTGCACTACCCAGAAGTACACTATACGAATCTTTAAGTGCTCCTTAATCACAGTCTGGAGGACTTTAATATTCATTTACAATGTTAGAAAAAAAAATGAAAACACTGAATGAAAATGTATGTACAAACTTTGAACTGGTACTGTATCCAACTCTGATGTCATCACAGTTTTCATAAAATTCAGAAAACAGTCAAAACCACTAACATATTTTTCGCACTATGAGGCAAACTTTAATTTTACTTTAATTTTTCCAAAAATCATCAGTGCGCCTTATGATCGGCCTGCAGCCACTGTTGGAGCAGCATTGGCATTACCCACTAACTGTGCTCGCTTTTTCCTCGTTCTAAGGGGAGTATTATTGACCTGTGTCCTGCTCCTAACCCCGGCTAGCACTGCTGGAGTAGCATTAGCATTACCCACTAACTGTGCTCGCTTTTTCCTCGTTCAAAGGGGAGTATTATTGACCTGTGTCCTGCTCCTAACCCCGGCTAGCACTGCTGGAGTAGCATTAGCATTACCCACTAACTGTGTTTGCTATTTCCCTGATCAGAGGGGAGTATAATCAGCCTAAAGCCTGCTCCTAACCATGACTAGCACTGCTGGAGCGGTTAGCTGCTAATGCTATGCCAAATAAACAGTTTTCAGGAGAGAAATCTGTGTAGATTAACATCCAGCGCTCGTCTGACTTTAAAAGAAAGTTGTTGGTTTTTTATTACAGTTTTGTTTACTTAGCTTAGCTTTACTTAACTTAGACCTGCTGAATAAAAAGTTTCTTATTGTGTCTCTTAAAATGCGCTTTTTAATCCAGAGTGCCTTATGTATGAAAATAGATCAGAAAACAGATGTTCATTGATAGTGAGCCTTATAATACGGTGCACCTTACAGTGTGAAAAATACAATACTATCTGTAGGTACCAGAGATCTGCTACTTTTGATTGGTACTACAGTCCTGCTCAAGGAAACGTCCACATTCACTTCAACTCAGACGTGTTTTTGATCTCCTCAGATCCAGCAGAACGTCAGCGGATGACTCACCTGGCAGATTCCGTTTATACACATGTCCAGAGAGTCCGTTTTGCAGCGAGTGCCATCCAGCACTTTGGGCGCGAGTTCCACCACCAGGCTCTTCCCGCGGGCCTGGCACCTCAGTGCGCACGGAGAGACCGGGTCATAACTCACAGGAATCCACTCATAGGTCTGTCCGTGGTATTTGATGTCATTGTGGGCGGAGCACTGCTGAGCTCTGAAGTCACCTGACTCTGCAGGGCAGTCCTGATTGGGAATAAAAAAAACAAATATTGTTCATTAAAAAATCAAATATCATCATTTTTGCCCACTTTAATTTTAACTCAAACAAAAGTCTCTGTAGTTTTGTTTCATTTTGCTATTTGTAGATAAATGTTTGAGTGAAATGAACATTATTCTATATATACGGAGAACATTTCTCCCAATTTCTAAATAAAAATATTGTCATTTAGAGCATTTATTTCCAGAAAATGAGAAATGGCTGAAATAAGAAAAAAACTCAAATAATGAAAAAAAGGCTCATATTCATAGTTTTAAAAGTTGTAAGAGTTCGGAAATCAATATTTGGTGGAATATCCCTGTTTTTAGTCTCAGTTTCCTGCATCTTGGCATCATGTTCTCCTCCACCAGTCTTACACACTGATTTTGGATAACTTTATGCCTGCACTCCTGGTGCAAAAAAAAAATGCCTTATGAGGATGGTTGTTTAATTATTTGAGTTAAAACAATGATTCTTGGACAGTTTTGGACTACCATTATTGTTACTGCCTAAGATACAGTACTGTATATTTGTAATACTGTTGGAAGTAAGGAATACCAATGCACTAAATATTGATAGAATAATAAGCAATGGAGTTAGTAAAAATATATTTACACTGCATATAAGAATTTTTTTGGATGGATAAACATGCACAGAGTCAAATTAACCCCGGAACACTATTGCAGTTCCTTACAAATGAACATAATAGGAGGGTTAAAGTCGCAGCACTTCTTTTAGTCAGTTTGGGTTTCTCTCCAGTTCTCCGAACCTTAGCTTGTGATTCTAATTCTAAATACTCCAATCTCCCAGAGCTGTGGCCTTCCACTCGCCCAGCCTGAGAGAAGATACCCCTGATCGAAGCGCCTACGTCAAACACTCCTACTCGGCATAACTCGGCCTGATCTACAGGGTCAGAAAGAGAAATAAACAGTGGCTAACTGAGCTCAGAAGCTAACCCCATCATTGCCAATTACAAAAGCTGACACAGACGAACCAGTCACCACATCCATCATCCTGACAGAAGCACAGCGCTACCGATATTATGCAGGGACCTTTTCCCAACCGGCCTCAAGCGGGGCCACTGCGGGCGCAGACGAAACCACTTCAAATAGCAGGAAAACAGTGCGCTGATTAAAATGGACTGAGACGGACAGATGGCTTCTTCGAAACGGAGGCCCGATGAAGACACCGCCAGGCTACTTACACGAGCGCCGTCACACGAGCTGAAAAAAACATGCCTCTTTCTGCCTGCTGATGAAAGCAATAGGACAGGGAGACTTTACCAGATGCTTGACCACAACCGTAGAGGAAAAACTTGGACGGGAAAACGACAGTCGCTTGGGTTTCTGCTGGGCTTGCTCTACTTGTGGGTGACATATTGCACAGTAGCAGGAGAATAATATATAAAGGAATATAACTGATAAATCAGATGAGGCTTTAAAGGTCCTAGAAGAGCCATACCAAGCTCCATCTCACCAGCTGCATGTGTAATGTGAAATCCCTGCCAGCCTGTATCACGTCTCAGGTAGACATAATAAAAAAAAACACCAGTGAAATATGATGAGACAATGGGAGTGTGATGCTCATTGCTATCTTACATCCTGTAGCAAGCCTATTTTCATGCCTTATGCCCATGCTTTTAAAATAGCGACAGAGTTTAGGAATAAATCTGCACTGATGGGTGTGGTGGTCTGGATATGAGGTAGGTTCAGGTGAATACAATATCTTGGTGGTGGGAAATACAGGTGCGCCACTGACTGATTAAAACCCTGATAACAGTTAACAGTCAGACAACGCCCAGTCTGTTAAGATATCAATGCGCCAAAGTCAGAGTGCACTTGCTTCTTAAAGTGAATGACAACTTTTAGACTGGTTTTATTTTACCTTATACCCAAAACACACCTTTGGTTACATGGCTTTTGTGCGCTTTAAGCTGCGCAATGCATATTTTTTGTGCCCTCACAATACCCAAGACACACCGACACGCCCTAAATCCAGCTGTGTAATACACAATTGACCTGTGGACTATAGATTGCTAAAATATTGGCCCAATTCTTTTCAAGCTGTTTTTGTATATTTGATTTCTGCTCTATATTGTGTTGTGCAGATGCACACAAATATAAAAAAAAAAAAAAACACAAAAATATTACTTAAAGCGACAGTCTGTAACATTTGATGATTTGAGGGCTAATAATGCACACCCTATCAAAGTCTGTGAACTGGGCAAAATGTCTTCAAATGTGGCAACATAAAAGGATGTCTAAGACGTCTCAATGATCTCTTACTAAGACGAAAACCTACCCTGTGTAGATTGTTGGGAAAATACTATTAAGACATGGGTCGATCGTGAAGTGCTGCATCAGGTTTGTATCCTGATCATGCAGCTTGCCATCAGCTGCCGGAGCCCCGAGAGAGCACAATTGCCCTTGCTCTCTTTGGGTGGGTAGATGGCGCTCTTTCCCCTCATCACTCCCAGAGTGATGTTGACTAGCACGTTGTGAGGTGTTGTCTTGTGACTAAGGCTGAACACTGGCCAGCATGCTCATGACAAGGCAACCTGAATTATGGGACTCTGCGTAAATCCTGATAGTGCCGTGTCAGATTGACAAGACGTTCAATTTACGAAGTTTTGTGGGCATTTACCAATCCTTTACCAATCCTCGATTACTATGGACAGCACAGTGGGTGGTAATTATCTATTCCAGGTGGCTCTACCTCATGAAGCCACTGAGATTAAATTACCACAATCTGTCCCCAAAGATAAATTATAAAACATATTCTGGTATGTTCATAAATGCTCATAAAATGATGTATGCCGCATGTGTTTTTCTATAGATTTAATATCTTTAATATTAGCTAAATTTACAGTGTAAAAAAAATCAGAAAAAGAAAGAAAACGCATTGAATTAGAAGAAGTGTGTCCAGGTTGACTGGTACAGTACCTACAATATTTTAGTGTATAGTTTTAATATAATTAGGTCTTAAATAAAAAAACCTTTGATGGGTAATACGATGTTGTATGCAAAAGCTAAGCTAATGCTAGGCAGCATTGTTGACAGCGCTGATATGCTCCTCTATTCATATATTTATAAACACGTATCTCCCAGAAGAACTGCTGGTCTCCAGCTGTGCCTACTGATCTGCCATCACATGCTCAGCTGCAAACACCAACCCAGAAATAGAAAACTCCGGCTCTTCCATTATTTCTGAATATGGCTCAGACTCTTTCATCATAATGATGTCATACAATAGAAAAATCAGACGTGAACCGAATTTGCAAAAGTGAAATACACATATTGGACAAAACACTTAAAAAACTTAAACTGAGCGGCTGATACACTAGTGCATCTCAGACAAATTAGAATATCATTGAAAAGTTACTTTCTTTCAGTAATTCATATTACATACTGTAGATGTATTACAAACAGAGTGATCTATTTTAAGCATTTATTTATTTTATTGTTGATGATTATGGTTTACAGCCAATATAAAACCCAAAAATCTGAATTTTAGAAAATTTGAATATTAAATAAGACCAATTAGTACTTGCGGCAGTGTGGGCAGCGTGCCAAGTCCTGCTGGAAAATGAAATCCGCACCTTTATAAAAGTTGACAGCAGAGGGAAGCATGAAGTGCTGTAATATTTTCCGGGAAAACGCAGCGACTCGGTTCTGATACATCTGTGTTGATGAGAGGAAAGAGCGCCATCTACCCATCCAGAAAGAGCAAGGCCAATTGTGCTCACTTGGGGCTCTGGCAGGTGGAGGCAAGCTGCATGAGCAGGATTCGAATCATAGTAGCAGCACTTTAGACCGACCACTCGCTTTGGACCACTCTTCGCACCCCGAAAGATTTGGCAAGAAAACATATACAGTAAATATTGTTACAATATTAGAATAGTTTTAAATTGACTCACAGTGTTGCTGCACGTCCTGTAACGGATGTTCCTTCCCTCGCAATTCCTGTAGAGACAAAAAAAAAAACAAGATGTCACCATGACAATGCCCCTTACAAATGATAACATTGTTCACAATTACACCACAGTTGATAAACTCATCTTGTAAACACCGCCTGGAATGAAGATGAAAAAAAAAGAAAAAAATAATGTAATTAAACGCTTTGTTCACTGGCTGCTTTTCTCACATGCTGAGTTGTTTGTACGCTGGTTGTTTGTACGAGAAACACGATTTTCAGCCCCGCAGAACATCAGGAGGCTCGGCTTCTTCAAACAGCTCAAAGGTGCAGCGGCACACCTGTCCCGCGGCTCCGGCTGCCAAGCTCCCCTTCTAATCTCGGGCTAACGGAGGCACTCAGACGAAGACAACAGAGCTTGCGTAACGCCCCCGAAACTGACAGCGTTCTGCTTTAGATGTGCCAAACTAACTCAGCCTCTCCTCATCAACTCCCGGCCCACGGCACTCGCAAAGAGACCCCTTGATGTGGAGTCAAGAATGTGAAAAACTTCAGTACGAGGAGAGAAAGAGACAGAGAAAGAGAAAAAAAAAAGAAAAAGACGGAGAGTACGATTTAAAAACATCAAGCTTTAGGGTGAACAGGGGTTAATCCCCACGCTGGTGCATGTTCAGGTCATCAACAATCAACAAAAGACCCTTTAGATGCAGCATTGAAATTCATATTTTTGTTTAAAGGGCCTCAGTTCAAACTACAAATGTTGAGAAAGGCAAAAAAAAATGGTATGACGCGACAATGCTAATTGTTTCTAGCCCAATACTAGGAATCTATAATGTTAGCACAAAGCTAATGATCTGAAGCCTACTAGCAGTGACGCCACTCCGCCCATGAGGATCATACGCTGGACGCAGGGCAACAAGTGGACATTTTGGACTATTGGAAATCTGGTTTGTGAAAACCATCATAATAATAGTAACCATAATAAGGATATATTTAAAATAAAAATATGTATATACAATTTACAAAAGTAACAAATTTGCTTGGGAAAAATATGATCCAGAGGAGTGGATTGGGTAATTGGCCTTGTAAATTGGGAAAAAAATGGGATAAAATATATAATATAGAAAAATTAAAAAAGTTTTTTCTAAATGTGTGGTCTCTGTTATCGAAATGTGGCAGAATTTACAATGTGCTGGATGTTTCTTCTTTCTGGAAATCCTGCATAGAGATTCACGATGATTCACACAACCAAATTCCGTCTGAATTAATTGTTGATGTTCAGAAACAACAAAAAAAAGGTTCAGTTTCTAATGAACTTCACCTCAGACAGTCTCCACAGTCTCAGAGTCCCCCTCACCCCGAGACCGAGACAAGAACACTTCCAAACAAGGTCGAGACGGAGACGAGACAAGACCGAGACCGAGACCGCTCGTTTTTGGTCTCGAGAAGGATACCAGACTCGAGTACTACAACACTAGCAATAGCCATATGCTAGGATAAAACCATATAGATGTCAGCTAATAAATTATACAACTTATCGTCAACGAATGATTCTAATAACCTCACCATCCTCCAAATCAGATGGACTCTGCAGGAGAAAGTGATTGATGCTATCAATCTCCATGAGCCCTTTATTTAAAGACCATAAAATCAACCACTGAATAGCTTCCAGATTCTCCTGTAATCAGCAGAGTGCAATTACAACACAACCTGCGCTGGCAGAGACCCAAAACCAGTGATCTGCTCACCTTCTACCTTCTTTTATGTTTTAGTATAAATACCCCTCCAACAGTTTTCTCTGTTCCTCATTGAATATAGTTAGCTAGCTCTTCTATAACACTTTTGTCTTTGATTTTGACTTGTTTACCGACCCTGACCCATTTTGTATATTTTACTACTCTCTTGCCTTGCCCTCTTTATTGTTTGTTTTCTGTTGCAGACCTATGTTTGTATTTTTTTGGCTACTCTTTTGCCTTGCCCCTTTTTTGGCTGGATTACCTGTGAATGACCCCAATTTTGCCCCACTATGCTCTGATATGTTATTTACATCTGCTGCCTTCTGCCATCTGTTAGCCTAGCCCCTTTGTTAATAAATTGTATGTTTAGTATCTGTGAGGGTCTGTCTTCGGTCTGGCCTCTGTGACAAGGTCTTGACTCAACTGTTTCGAAGTCTCAGTCTTTATTGAGTCGAAATGTGCCCTGTACTCAGCCTTGACTCAAATTTAAAGCTCAAATTACCTCAAATTTGACTCAACTATTATAAAGTCTCAATGTTGGTTCACTTTCAACATCTCTGAACAAGTGTCCTGGTTTCGGTCTTAATTCAGGTCCAGGTCATAGTCTTGATTCTTAGACAGGGATTAAACCAGGAAAATAGACTCTACAAATAGACTTATCCATGTTCAGAAAACCAACCCAAAGTGTCCTGTTTTGGGTTTCACTTAGATTTTAAGTTCAGATCTTGATGTTTTCTCAACTGTTTCAAAGTCTTAGTCCTGATTGAGTCTCAATGTGTCAAACACACGTTTGGAGATGGATTGGAGATTTTACATTTAAAGGAAAATAGATTCTAAACAAATTCAAAGTGTCCTGTTTTTGATTTTACTCAGATTGAAAGTGAATACTTGATTGCGAATCAATGTGTTCTGGCCTTGACTCGGACTCACCTATTACAAACACTCACTTTTGGCTCACTTTTAACATATCTAAACATCCTGGTTTTGGTCTTGAGACTCAATGGGCCCTATTTTAGCGATCTATAGAGCACAGGTCAATTGATTTAGGGCTTGTCGAAGTGAGGCAAAAAATACTCGTTGTGCTGCTCGAAACACACGAAAGGCATGTGCTAATTCTTTTAATTAATCATGGAAGTGTTATGGGCATCACCTGAAATAAACCAACCAATCAGTGTGCCAGTTGTCATTCCATTTAAGAGGCAGGTAAGCTCTGATTTTGGCGTGTTGATATTTAAACAGTGTGGCACTTTTGCACGTCTCAGCTTGTGGAAGGGAACAGCAATGGTATTTTATGCTTTATTTTATTTTTTGTTGATAATGAGCGGTGGTGTACGCATGCTGAGCGTGTGCAATGCGCATGATGCTCCTGCATGGTTAAAATAGGAATTGGGCGGTAGACTGTTGACTGTTTTAAGGGTTAAAAGTCTGTGTTTTTTTCACCACAAAGATACGCTAGGTATTTCCCTAAACACCTCTCACTGCCCATCAGTGTAGATTTTTTTCCTTACCTGCATAGGTGCAAGGAGTGAAAATAGACTGTGGATGGGGTGTAAGATAGCAACAAGCATTGTAATGCACCTTGCACAGGGTGTACAATAGGGACTAATGTATTCTATGCTCAGCCTTAACAAAACTATTAGTATTACAACTATCAGAAAACCAACCCAAAGTGTCCAGTTTTGGGTCTTGACTTTGGCTTGAAGTGTAGCGGCTTAGCTTGGGATTCCAGGACATGGATTAAGCCTAGTCATACTAGACTATATTTTCCTATCACAGGAAAATCTCCACTTAAAATGCCATGTAGTTCAAAACTAGGCTTAATCCTTGTCTGGGAAACTGCCCCAAAGGGTCGAGGTCTTGGTCATGACTATGACTATTACAATATCAATGCAGTCTCAATTTTAAACATAGACTAACTTTAACTACACTAGAAATAAGATATGCCATTATGTATTTGGAATTCAAATACAGATACAGATGATGTAAACTGAATGAACTTGGAAATTACATTAGTTAAAAAAAGATGCTTCAAGGGTACTTCCTTAAAATAACGCTTCTAAATATCTGTTCCAGCTGCCATGCGTTTCTTTACAGACAAGGAAAACCTCTATATAGCATCCAAGTGGGTTCCACTACTGCTTACAGTAGTAAAGTAATACTACACAGAGCTAATTTAGCCTGGACTGCAGGGGTTAACAGGCGTATAAGTCACATTATTTCATTGTCCGCAGTCGGTTCATGATGTGTGTAGTCGTGAGACGCTGCAATCACATTAAGGTCAGTGGGAAACGCTGGTTGAGTAACACTGGTGTCTCTGTTGGTGGGGCTCAGAGAGGGGCTGAGGGGGAAAAACTGACATTAGACACATCTGCGACTCATAAGAAACCCAAAACCCCCACAGAGCACACATCTCTGCACGCAGGAAGCATTCAATTCAGAAACACTGATTCCGATCTGACGGGCGGGCAACCCGCGCACTTCTAATGAGACCCAAAACACAGCGTAATTGGACCATTTCTGATTCTGAAGCATATCCGGCCAATTAGCCTCCTTCGCTGCAAGTAGCCCAGCGCAAATGATGTGTGTCTTTCATCTGAACCTGAAAAGACGGAGTGCTAAAGCTTCTGGCACATAAAATCAGAGCTTCTGGCTTGTAAAATACACTGAAAACATGAAATATTAAAACAACATTACGTAGCATTTATAACTTTAAAAAGTCAGCTTTACAATTACTGTACATTGACGCTCCATTCACTGTAAAGGGGAGGATGGCATCTCTTTCAAGCCCACTCAGTTGTTACTGCACTATGTTACTTTGGTGAAGCTGCATTAAAAAATATTACTCAATACACATCTTTCATATGTTTCATTTTAAGGCATCTCTCAGCTTGTCAACAAATGCATGTGTACGGCTGTCAATAAGGCAGCAAATAGCAGCAGTGGAGTACAAAGTGGGAATCACCCTCCCCAACTGTAGAGGGAGCCCATGAGCAAAAAATACAAATTCTCACATAATGCTGCTTTAAATTTGATCACCACTTGCAAAAACAGCTTCAGCTAACAAACACCTCTTCAAGGCAGTGTTTTGCAGGTTTGTATCAGTCAGGTAGGTCATGAAAATGCAAAATTCTATTTAATATAAAGTATAATGATAAAATAAAAAAATAATAAAACATAATGTTTCCTTCAAAATCTTAATTCTTATCACACTAAATATTAATTTAATTAATACTAATGGAGTTAATATCTATGGTTAATACTGTAAGTACCAGGTCAATCTAACGGCAGAACATTACTGCTGTACTTCACAATTGAATATGACAGCAGGGTTCATATTAAAGTTTTTTTTTACATAATTATATTAAAATATGTATGTTATGACAGTGGATACATGAATTAAATCAAAACCTTCTTATGAATACAGTAATAATAATTCAGTAGAAACATAATCTGATGCAAAACCCACTTAATAATTTTAGGAGATTCAGCGATTTCTGCCTCTCCTCCTGTTTTAATGAGGCTCGTCTGAACTGTTTGGGAAATTATGCACATAATGAATGTGTTTCTGTCTGCTGCAGACCTGCCACTGCGAAACCAGCACTTCATCAACTATTCATAATTAACTACATCTATTCTCCCAGCCTGCAGCCTGCAGAGACACAGAGAGAGAGAGAGAGAGAGAGAGAGAGAAAGAGACTGAGAAAGACAGAAAAAGAGAGAGACAGAGAAAGAAAAAGACTGAAAAGGACAGAAAAAGAGAATGCAAGTGAAAAAGACTTAGAGAGCAGGAGAAAAGGAAAGAGAGAGACTGGGTACCACTTTAAAATAAGACTGCCTATATAAAGGGTTTATAAATGGTTTACAATTAGTTTGTTAATGGTTATTAATTAGGTTGTAAATGCCTTTAAAGTCATTAATAATCAGTTATAACACATACATACAAAGGGAAACAATATGTGGGTGTGGCTGTGGGTTCACTATTTGGCAAACAACAGGTCATTGTTGCCCTTTCTACGTTTGTGTTATAACTGATTATTAATGATTTTTAAGGCATTTACAACTTAATTAGTAACCATTAATAAACTCATTATAAACCATTTATAAACCCTTATAAAGGTAGTCTTATTTTAAAGTGGTACCCAGTCTCTCTCTTTCCTTTTCTCTTTCTCACTCACATTCTCTTTTTCTGTCCTTTTCAGTCTCTCTCTTTCTCTGTCTCTCATTTTCTCTCTGTCTTTTTCAGTCTCTTTCTGCATGTATGATCCCCTGATAAAGGTAGTCTTATTTTAAAGTGGTACCAGAGACTGAGACTCAGAGAGACTGAGAGAAGGAGAGAGAGAGAGAGAGAGATTTAGAGAGAGAATGAAAAGAGACTGAGCAAGACAGAAAAAGAGAGAGACAGAGAAAGAAAGAGACTTAGAGGGAAAGACAAAGAGAAAATGAGAGACAGAGAAAGAGAGAGAATGAAAAGGACAAAAAAAAGAGAATGCATGTGAGAAAGACTTAGAGAGCGGGAGAAAAGGAAAGAGAGAGACTGAGACTCAGAGAGACTGAGAGAGAGAGAGAGAGATTTAGAGAGAGAATGAAAAGAGACTGAGAAAGACAGAAAAAGAGAGAGACAGAGAAAGAAAGAGAGATTTAGTAAGAGAGAAAGAGAGACTGAGAAAGACAGAAAAAGAGTCTGAAAGAGAAAGAGAGAAAAACTTAGAAAGAGAGAAAAAGAAATATTTAGAGAGAGATAAAGAGAACGAGAGAGATTAAGAAAGACAGAAAGAGACAGAGAAAGAGATACTGAGAAAGAAAGAGAAAGAAACTGAGAGACAGAAGAGATTGTGAAATCCTCTCATTTTTTCCGATGTGTGAAAATAAGACGTTTTTCTCTGTCTGCTAAAATGGTTGCACCACTGCCAGCCATAACTAAGAAGGTTGTGACATCACACACCATCAAACACACACACACACACACACACACCATGACTAAAGGAATGAAGTAGTGCTGTAGTAGTAGTACTGTAGTAGTAGTACTGTAGGGGCAATTTGTCTGTTCAAATAATGTAGTAAACTAAAAATCGAGTGTGTATTTAAAAACTTCAGTGTTTAAGAACTCCAGCAGCACTGCTGTTATTCTCATTATATAACTATTATATAACTAAGTGTGTGTGTGTGCTGTGTACTGACCCTCCGTTCAGACATCTGCGGAGAGAATAGGAGGCTCCGCCCCCACAGGTACGCGAACAGTCGCTCCAGGTTCCCCAAGCGTCCCAACCCGTGTCCCGGTCTTCATCTGAACGAGTAGTTCTTGAGGACTGCAACAAACACACACATAAACACACACAAATATCACAGGGGTGTTAATGTCTCACAACTCAATTACTCGATTCGTCCACTTAATGAGATATCAGACATAGAATTAACAATTAACCCCCATCAGCAACGCAAGAGACCACCATAGAACCTCTACGTATCATTTACTGTATTTTTCGCACTATAAGCTACACTTAAAATCTTTAATTTTCCCAAAAATCGTCTTATAAACCTTATAATCCAGTGCGCTGTATGCATAAATCCTTCCACTGAGACTGGAGCAGTAATAGCATTAGCCGCTAACCATGCTAAGCACTAGCTCTTTATTATCGGCCTGCAGCCTGCTGCTAAGCCCGGCTAGTACTGCTGGAGCAGCATTAGCATTGGGCACTGAGAGCGCTACCTCTTTTGCCGTTCAGAGGTGAGTATATCAGACTGTCGCCCGCTGCTAACTCTGGCTAGCACTGCTGGAGCAGCATTAGCATTAGCCACTAACCACCCTAAGCATTAGCTCTTTTGCCGTTCAGAGGTGAGTATATCAGACTGTACTCTGCACGTTTACTGTGTTAAAACAAGCTACATGGGACAAAACCGCTAACTAATATCGCCCTGGTTTACTGGAGCACTCAGGGTTCCTGAGTGTAGCACTGTTGGCTAGCATTAGTTGCTAACCGCGGCTAGCTTTAGTAGAAATCTGAAACTCTAAGCTTACTGTAAATAAAAGTAAGTGCTTTACTCACCTAAATAAACAGTATTCAGGAGAGAAATCTGTGTAGATTAACATTCAGTGTTTGTATGACGCTTTTTAATAATTACGGTTTTGTTTACTTATCTTAGCTTAGCTTTACAGGTCTCGCCACTGGAAAACATGGCCACACCCCTGTTCCTTACTGGTGATGCATAATGTGCCTTTATCGGAAACCCCTATCTGGCTGCTCTTTAGTAGGAGACTGTCTATCATCTGTGTATATTCTCAGCTTCTGCTGGTCGGACTGGTTCATTAAAGCTGATCACTGGACCGTGATTCACTCTCAGTGAACACATTTCCTGGACAAGCTGGAGAAGCTGGACAAGCTGCTTTCCCTACAACTCTACAGCCTGTCTCTCCTCCGAAGGGAAAAATGTATTCACTGGCGTTATTTATGCGTGCTGGTTCTCTTCCTAACAAGTTTTACCCCACTCCTCCTCCTTCACCACCTCCTCCTCCTCCTCCTCCTCCTCCTCCTCCTCACAGGGGCTAATCCTGTCCAGAATGCCCGTAAAACCAAGGCCTTGAACATGAGCTGGGCATTCCCTCTGCTTTCTGACTGGTTCCAAATCCTAGAGTCTAGACTACTCGCCTCCAGTTACTCACAGAGAAGCTTCCATGCCAGTGTCTGGATGTATATAACACAATAATAATAACATGCCCCATGTGTTTTATAGGTATGTTAGAGTCTATATGTAGTAATAATTTCCTAATCTCAACCGCAACGACCAAAATGAAACGCTTTCCCTCTTTCAGGGACGAACTGTATTGGCCAAACGACTGGGTCAGATCATCTCCAGAACTCAGAACATCAGGCAGGTCTTGTGGGGTTTGCCTGGCATGCAGTGGTCAGTGCCTACCAAAAGTGCTAAACGGAAAGAAAGCTCAAAACTGGGTTTTGGCCTCTAGTCAGTAATCCAAACCCAGAAATCAGTTTTTAAAGCATTTTAAATTTGCTATGTCATAAGAAGGCAAGATTATGAAGAAAAACCATTGGAATTATTTAGAAAACAAAAAAAGTGTTGGAAAAACCCGGATTGGCTTTCAGTTAACAGCTGTGCTGAACTTGTCAAGAGTTGATTACTTGAATTTCTTGCCTCTTAATGTGTTTGAGAGCATCAGTTGGTATACAGTGAATAGCTCTATTTGAGTAATGTTCTAATCTATATTATGGCAAAAACTACTCAACTAAAGAGATGAATACTAAGAAATGAAGGTCAGTCAATCCACAAAAATTCAAGAACTTGAACCACAAGTATTGTCCAGTACAGATGCAAAGCCCTTAAAAACATTATGATGAAACAGGTTCTCATCAGGACCGCCCTAGAAAAGGAAGACTAAAGCCCTATCCGGACGGGGTTAGTTTCTCAGGGGGTCCTGGGGTAACTTCCTCTTTTATGTGGGGTCCTTTATGTATATGTTTTTCTCAGACGTCCTCTGAGAAAATTACAGGCTAAATTACTTAACTGCTGTTTTTAGCTGAACTCTGTGGTTCTCCGGTAATTTTAGTCCCGTCCATACTCACATCCCTGAGTTTCGTCTCCTCACGTTTAATAAAATAGCTATTTGTCCATAGTCACATTCTGTAATTACACTTTGGGCACGCTTTTTCGTGGAGATCCAGCAAGTGGAAATGGAGGAGCTTCTTCTTTCAGACTGTTTTGACCTGCGAGTCTCAAAACTCCAGCACTGAATAAAACAGCAAGAGCCACACTCACTCTGCTGATCTCACTCTCACCAACTACTCTTCAGTCTCAAGAGTTATCCTCTTCAAAAACAGCAGCTTCATCTTCTCTGAGTCATTCTGATAGATGCCTCAGCAAGTAAAAAAAAAACAGCAGCCAGAATGAGCTCTTCAGATAAAGCAGAAACAGATTCAGAATCAGGATAAAGATCAGAATCAGAAAGAGAAGCAAAGGTAAAAAAGAAAAGGCACATCCAGAAGCAGACGCAAAATAAAAAAACATTCTGAATTCAGAACCTAAACAGAAATATGAACAATAATTAGAATAAGAAACCAATTTTAATTTTGAATTTTGAAATAGGAGCAGAAACAGATCTAAAAGCACAAGTAATCAGGATCAGGATCAGAGACATAAGTACAAACAGAATAAGAATCAGAATTCGGAACAGGAACTGAAGTATGCACAGTCATAACAATAAGAAACAGATTCAGAATCAGCCTAAAAATCAGGATTAAAAAAAACTAAGCAAAAAAAAAAAAAGAAAAGAATCTGAATTAGAATTTGGAACACAAACAGAAGTATGAACAGGATTAAGAATAAAAAACAGATTCAAGATCAGAAGAATAAGCAAAAGTAGAAGTAAATTCGCGACAGAAACAGAAGTATGAACAGAAATAAGAATAAGAAACAGAATCAGGATCAAAAGTTGAAATAGATGCAGAAACAGATCAAAAAACACTAGAAAAAATATCTGGATCAGAGATAGAAGTATAAATAGAATACAAATCAGAATTATTAGGAACATATTTAGAACTGGGTTTAGAAACCGAATTTGAACCAGAATCAAAACCAGAATCAGAAAAAAAAATTGTAATTTGCACTCATCCAGATTGAAACAGAATGAAACAGAAACCAGAGACTGCAAATTCAATCCACAATTCGACTCATAATCAGAATGATAATCAGGATCAGAATAATTTACAAAAGATTCTATAGAAACCAATTCAGAATCAGCATCAGGATTACAGCAAATATTTTGGATTTTTTTTTAAATCTGTTTAGCCTAAATGTTTAGCCTATGTTTGGCAGAGTAACCCTGAACACACCATCTTTACTGTTAAACATGGTGGTGGCAGGATCATGCTGTGGGGATGCTTTTCTTCAGCAGGGACAGGGAAGCTGGTCAGAGTTGAGGGAAAGATGGACGGAGCCAAATACAGACTGGGAAGGAGATTCACCTTCCAGCAAGACGATGACCCTAAACATACGGCCAGAGCTACAGTGGAATAGTTTAGATAAAAAAAATATGCATGTGTTAGAATTGCAGAGTCAAAAGCCCTGACCTAAATCCTATTGAAAGGTGGCTCTACTAACTATTGATACAGGGAGGGCTGAATACTTTTGCACGTCACACTTTTCAGATTTTTGTTTGATTAAAAATAAAAAAACATGTACCATTTTCATTCTATTTCACAATTATGTGGTGTTTTGTGTTAATCTATCTACTTTTTTAAATCTCAATCAAATCAAATCCCAAATCTGACTCCCAAAACCCCCAACCACAAATCCCACTGATCTCAGACCAGCAGCAGCCTGCTCTGAACACTGTTATTTTTACACACAGAAGCTTCCTCTGCTCTGATTCTGATACAAAGTTGACTCCGCTGGTCCAAAACTAACCAGTGGCCATAGTCAACTCTCCAGGTAGAGCAGCTTTAGAACCATTTTTTGGTTCTAAGCAGATGTATTGCATCTATTTTTATACAAGCTAAAATAGGTCTATGGGCTCTAAATAACATGTTCAAGTTTTTCAAAAAATATCACTCTCACATACGTAAATACAGATCTCAGCGGCTCTTTTCTTATTTGCTGTTTTTTTTTTTTTGCTGATGGACATTAGGTACAGATCCCTCCCTCAGACAAAGTCTGCTAGCTAATCCTGCTGTGTACTGATTGAGGTTCTCAACCAAATCTTCAACTGATCTAGGGGGCGGGGCTCTGGTGAAGGTTGACGGGTGAGGGGTGGTTCTTATTGAGTCATCTGATTCCGACAATCTACAAAGATTTTTCTCCTAAAAAATGTTTATTTGAGTAAAGCAAAGCGCTTCTGTTTATTGACAGTAAGCTTACGGTATACTGAAAGCTGAAGCTAAAAATGGTGGAATATGGATTTATAGAACTAAAGATTATAGTGAGATTAATTAACAATTAAAAATCTTAAACTTTTTATTGACTGCATCTGTTGCTTCCTTTGAATTAAAAAACGTCATGGACACGCCCACATGCGACAAGCTGAGAGATCCTGTACGGCGACATGCATTTAAAAAAAAGTGCCAGTGGACACTGGTACCGTTAGCTTTCCAAACTTTTAAATTAGAATGAGCTGCTAACCACTAACAGCTCTAGCAGGTCTTCAGACAAAATCGCTCACAATAAGAGCTCTCACCAGCTCTATTCTCATTATTTGAAAGCACTTGCTCTTAATCTCTCTCATCTGCTGACTTGCCACAGACAGTAGGTACAGATCCCTCGCTCAGACAAAGTCTGCTAGCTAATCCTGCTGTGTAATGATTGAGGTTCTGAACCAAATCTTCAACTGATCTAGCAGGTGGGGCTCTGGTGAGGGTTTACGGGTGAGGGGTGAGGGGTGGTGCTTGAGGGGGGTTCCATGCAGGAGTCAAAACGACTAAACGACTTACTGAATCATCTGATTCCGTTAATCTACACAGATTTCTCTCCTTAAAAAGGTTTACTTAAGTAAAGAAAAGAGCTTCAATTTATTTACAGTAAGCTTAGTTTTCCAGTATTTTGTCTAAAGCTTTATCTGGACAGGATTAGTTTCTAAGGGGGTCCTGGGGTGATTTTCTCTTTTATGGGGGGTCCTCTATGATTTTATTCTCCTCTGGAATGACCATGTGTTTTTCTGCGCTGATCTCCGTGGTCCTCTGATAATTTTAGTCCCATCTGGACTCACATGCACCGTAATTACACTTTGGGGGCGCGTTTCCACGGAGATACTACACGTAAACACAACAGCAAGTGGAAATGAAGGAGCTACTGAACACGATGTCACGTGACCGAGAAAGCCAAAAAAAACTCACGGGTCCCCCTGTTTTTTCAATTGCAGTCCGGATGCAAGAGTTTTATTACTAAGTAGGCTGGGTGCAGCAGCATTAGCATTAGCCGCTAACCACAGCATAAAAGCCTGATATGGCTGGACTGAAAATCCCTAAAAGTTCCGGTAACCCAAGGCTCTATTAGCTATTAATTCGTCCCACATAGCTTGTTTTAACATGGCAAAAACGCAGACTACAGTCCAATATACTCGCCTTTGAACAGTGAAAGTGCTAGTGCTGCGGTTAGCAACTAATGCTAATGCTGCTGCACCCAGCCTTAGCGCTTAAGAAACTTTACTGAAAACGTACCTTTATAATGCTGTACTTCAGCGGAGTGTCTTTACTGCTCTATAATACCTGACTGGTAGAATTCATACATAATGTGCACCGGATTATAAGGCGCAACAATTTCAAGGATTTTAAGTGCACCTTATAGTCTCAAAAATACGGTACTCAAACCTGACACTCATTAGATACCAAACAGAACACAGTCTCTTGTTTACAACACTGATGCAAATAAAGGCTATAGTCTGAAATCCTTTTTCAAGGCCAACAGTAAGCACAATACAGAACTCATATATGAAAGTGAGCTCTGCTCTGATTGGCTGGTTTGTACAGCGCTTCGTTCTAAAAGCGGTTTAGGCTGAAACATGGCTGGGTCTAACCTGCAGCTGTTTTTAGTGACATCACATAAGCAATGGCCTCGAGGTCCAGTTGTTTTTGCATATAATATCAACAAAACCATCACTGCTTTGAATCGGTACACCTGTAACATGTAAATAAAGACCAAATAAAGAGTATCGTCCATCCACATAACCACCCACACACACACCCATACACACACACAGCAGCTGTGCTGAACAGGCGAGGTGTGTGTGTGTGAAGTGTGTGATAAGCGTCCCAGCGGCCGTTACAGCTCTCGCTGGGATTTAACCTCCGCTCCCTCTCCCACAGACCACCGGCCTCCAGTGGAAATCCATCATCAATCATATCTCTCCCAGCTCCAGATGTGTGTGAGAGCATGCATCTGTGTTAGCGTGTGTGTGTGTGTGTGTGTGTGTGGGCGGTAGAGGGATCAACAGGTCCGTGAGATTCTCGTCAAAGTTTGACCTGAAAGCAGCAGAGAGCTAAACAACACTTTAACATCTGGATTAACTAGAGAAGAGAAGAGAAGAGAAGAGAAGAGAAGAGAAGAGAAGAGAAGAGAAGAGAAGAGAAGAGAAGAGAGATAAGATCACCCTGATGGTGATATTAGCTTGACAGTGATACTGATCTAAAACCTTGAGACTCGGGTGCTTCATATTAAGAGTGATATCACAAGTGATAGTGACATCACACTGATAGTGATATCACCCTGACACTTGATTAAATCACATTAAGACTGATATTACACTGAGAGTGAAATCATACTGACAGTGACATCAGCCTGACACTCGGGAACATCACAATAAGAGTGATATCACACTGATAATAACATCACACTGACAGTGATATCACTCTGACACTTGGGTACATAACATTAAGAGTGATATCACACTGATAATAACATCACACTGACAGTGATATCACTCTGACACTTGGGTACATCACATTAAGAATAATATCACACTGACAGGGATATCACCCTGACACTCGGGTACATAACATTAAGAGTGATATCACACTGACAATAACATCACACTGACAGTGATATCACCCTGACACTTGATTAAATCACATTACGACTGATATTACACTGAGAGTGAAATCACACTGACAGTGACATCAGCCTGACACTCAGGAATGTCACATTAAGAGTGAAATCACACTGATAATAACATCACACTGACAGTGATATCACCCTGACACCCAGGAACATCACAATAAGAGTGATATCACATTGAGAGTGAAATCACACTGACAGTGATATCACCCTGACACTCAGCAGCGTCACATTAAGAGTGATATCACAGTGATAGTGACATCACACTGACAGTGATATCACTCTGACACTCGGGAACATCACAATAAGAATGATATCACACTGAGAGTTAAATCACACTGACAGTGACATCAGCCTGACACTCAGGAGTGTCACATTAAGAGTGATATCACACTGAGAGTGAAATCACACTGACAATGATATCACCCTGGCACGTCACATTAAGATTGATATCACACTGATAGTAAAATCACAGAGAGAGTGATATCACCCTGACATTCAATTACATTGCATTACGAGTAATATTACACCAACAGTGACATCACACTGACAGTGATATCACCCTGACACTTGGGTACATCACATTAAGAATAATATCACACTGACAGTAACATCACACTGACAGTGATATCACCCTGATACTCGGGAACATCACAATAAGAGTGATATCATATTGAGAGTGAAATCACACTGACAGTGATATCACCCTGACACTCGAATACAACACATTAAGAGTGATATCACACTGACAGTGACATCACAATGAGAGTGATATCACTCTGACATTCAATTACATTGCATTATGAGTAATATTACACCGACAGTGACATCACACTGACGGTGATACCCCCCGACACTTGGGTATATCATATTGAGTGATATTTTACTATGACATCTCACTGATAGTGATATCACTCTGACACTCGGGTACATCACATTAAGAATGATATCACACTGATAATAACATCACACTGACAGTGATATCACCCTGACATTCAATTACATTGCATTACGAGTAATATTACACCGACAGTGACATCACACTGACGGTGATTCCCCCCGACACTTGGGTATATCATATTGAGTGATATTTTACTATGACATCTCACTGATAGTGATATCACCCTGACACTCGGATACATCACATTGAGAGTGATATCACACTGATAATAACATCACACTGACAGTGATATCACCCTGAAACTCGGGTACATCACAGTAAGAGTCATATCACACTGGCCATGATATTACCCTTACACATATTGTGTTATCACTTTAATCTTCAGTGATATCCCACAGTGACAGTGACATCACATTAACAGCGATAAAATCCTGACAATCAGTGAACATAGATTAGCAGCGATATCACATTAACAGCGATACCACCCTGAAACTCAGTGACATCACATTACAGTAACAATCAGTGACATCACTATGTGACTGGCACTATTTAATTATGAGTTAGTCAGGATAAAGGCATCAGCTAAATGCTGTAATTGTAAATAGAAATGTAAAGCTCACTGTCCAGTTACTCCCAGCTTAATATCCAGCTCTGCAGCTCCTTTTCACATTGCCTTCCTGCACTCCTCCCTTAATAAATGAGGAAATGATTTTTCTAACAAGCTGAGACAAACACAAGCGTACTGGATTAGCGCAGCCTCGCGGAGATCAAAGCCAGGGCTCATTCAGACCATATGAGGGTTTCACATTCAGCCCCAGCGCTCAGAATACAATTATCACACTGTCCTCACCGGCAACGCCAGCGGCCGCAAATTAAAACCAAATGTTCGGAGGTGTCGGGCGAGGAGCGAGGGAGGCTTATGATGCAGCCGGCGTGCAGCACTTCATATCTTGGGGTCAACCACGCTCTCAGCACCTCCAGCCACGACTCAATGAACAGAGAAAGTCAAGCAGCAGAAAGGTGAAGACGGCCTCCACGGCAGAGTGACATGCAGACAGATATGAATGGATGGGATGGAGCGTCTGCTGCATATCATCAACACAGAACGCAGAAAAATCAATACAAGAGTGCTTCAGATTCACGGAAAGGATAAAGATCATGGAAAACTGTTGCATAGCTTAAAGCAGTATGAGGAGCAATGCTGAAGAGTGAGAGAACTGTCTCTGTAGGTGTAGAATTCAGCCTTCTTAAAAAATAAACATACTTAACTACAACTTAACTGTTAATTTCCTAAAGGAATAAAAGCTAAAATGGCTTTTACTGCACTTACTTACTCTTACTCTTTACTAGATGGGTACTACAATGTGACTTGGCTTTTTCTGTGGCACAAAAGGCATCGTATTTCCCATGATGTCGCTTAGTGATTGCTCAGTGATAGACAGATGGTTACTATGGTGTTGCTAGGTTGTTAAGAGGCTACTAGATAGTGGTTATGGTTCATGCTGGGTGGTAATGATGACAGTATGAGATTATATTGAAGATACATTGTTATTATGTAGTTAATAACTGTGAGGCCACCAATTGTACTGAAAACGTACCGAGCCTCGGGGTTTTATACCGAGGTGTGAACCGAATCGTTAATTTTCTGTACCGTTACACCCCTAACTCCCACCGCATTCAAGCTCTCCGAGCTTCTGATTGCCCACACCTGTCTGTGCTTGTATAAATGCCCCCCATGTTTCAGTTGATTCTCGCCAGGTATTGAATCTAGCTTACTAGTTCTTTTACTAAGCGTTTCTCTTGATTGTTTTTTTCTTGTTACCGACTCCTTTTTTTGTGTTTTTTTTACCTCTTTTTTTTGCCTTGCCCTTTTCACCAGTTGTTTACCACTGCCAAACCACATTTTCTTGTGTTTAGACTTTACGTGTTGGATGTTCCCCTTTGCATTGACTCTTTCTATTTAACACTCTTTGTGTTAACCATCCCTAATCCTCGTAACACATGTAATATTAACCACTTAATATTATATTACTTTATCTACATGAGTCTACCTCACGTCTGGCCCGCATGACACCTACATTCGGTGTTTGAAGATTGGAAAAATAGTGTTTAATGTTAATTATGTTTTTATAAGTCAGTTTTAAATGTTTATTTTCCAGTCATATGACTACTGTGGTGTCTCGGTGGAGGGGGGTGGCCAGTGCTGTGCTCGGGGTGGGCCCGGGACCAAGCAGCACACACAGGGCATAGTTTTGGTCGGCAGTAAAGGGCGGATTTTGTTTTGATTAAGTTGAGGGCGAAACCGCAGGCCAGCGGACTTCAGGGAAGCATTTCCTCTTTAAATCAGTTCACTGTCAGCACCTGGGCCTGCACTTGCTACCATCAAGCCCAGCACTCTTCAGAACATTAATCCAGACCTGTTTCAATTCAGCTCATATTCCTTTATTCTCTAATGGGTTATTAACCGTTCAGAAATTTGTATTAATAACAGAAACAATCATTTCAACAGAAATTAATGAACTCTAGTTACTCTAGTGAGAGTGTAGAGTGAGGACAGTGGCTCAGTTGTTAGATTCAATGAAGATTCGCTTGACATTTCGGTGCCCTTAGCACAAATTCACTTGTCTACAGTCAAGCATGGGGGTGGTGGCATTGTCGTCTAAGGCTACGTAAGAGCTGCCAGCACTAGGGGGCTGATCTCCTACCTTCAGAAACTGAGCTCTAATGAACTAAATGCCCAAGACACTTAAGTCGGTGCTGGAGAATAATGGTGGCCACACAAAATACTGACACTTTGGGCACAATTTGTCCATTTGTGTGAGTGTGACAGGGATGTGTACACTTTTGTGAATGGATGGATGGATGGTATGGACAGGTATAGGTAAGGGCAGTTATGGTATTGATGGGTATAAGTCTGGGTTAGGACAGGTCAGAATAGATACAGCTCTGGAAAAAAGTAAGAGACCACTTCAGTTTCTGAATCAGTTTCTCTGATTTTTGCTATTTATAGGTATATGTTTGAGTAAAATGAACTTTTTAAATGAACATTGTTGTTTTATTCTATAAACTACAGACAACATTTTCCCCAAATTCCAAATGAAAATATTGCCATTTAGAGCATTTATTTGCAGAAAATGAGAAATGGCTGAAATAACAAAAAAAGAAGAATGAGTTTCTTTGATTTTACCAAATTGAAAACGTCTGATATATATTCAAGGGGGAAGATGGATGATCACAAGAAGCTAATTCAGAAACTGAAGTGGTCTCTTATTTCTTCCCAGAGCTGTATGTTTATGTAAATGGATGGGTGTGTATGGTTATGGATAGGGTTAAATGTGGATGAGTACAGATAGGAATAGATATGCACAGGTATGGACAGGTACAGGTGTAGGTAGGTGCAAGTATGGATGGGTATAGATCTGTATGGTTATAAATGGGAATTTATAATATTAATAGGTATGGGAATGTGATATAGAAGGGTATGTATGTAAGTGTATGAATTCAAGGTATAAAGAGTACTGTGAACTGCATGTAGATCTGAGCTCATTCAGCAGCTCTGAACGGCTGGTGTGTGTGTGTGTGTGTGTGTGTGTGTGTGTGGGTTTGTGTGTTTTGACGGAATGTCCTCTTCCTCTCTAACACAAGGTTAAATAAATCTGCAGGAAGTTCCAAGTGAATAACTTCTTATCACGGAGGAGATCAGTGTGATGAAAAGTATAAACGGAGCGAGAGAGCCACTCTGCTCTCTCTCTCGTCCTCCTCAGATATCAGCCCGAGGCGCTGCTCTCGCGCCGGGGGATCAGAAACACACTTCAATTACACAATGAATTCATTCTGTCCTTCAGAGCTGGAGGAAACGCTATTGGACACTCGTGCCACGCCGGCGGTGTCAGGGCAACACGGCAGTTATGTAAAATGCCCGGGACGCCAAATCCTCACAGCCTGGGGATCGTTAATGAGGTAGAAATGTGGAGATGCCAGAGTCTCTCAACACAGTTTTAATTAAATGTTTACAAGAGTTTATCCACCTTCTCTCCCTGCCTCTTCAATAATACTAGTAATACTAGATTTATTTCTGTTATATTGTGTAACATGAATATTGGGATGTCAAAATTTACTTTAGTCTAAACCAACAAGTCTCTGATCTTTCTGAAGAGACGATGCTTTATTCTGTGAAGGCAAAATCAGACAGTGTAGTGGAGAACACTGTTCATTGGTCTAATCTGGGGTGTCCAATCTTTTGAGCAGTAGCTGGTTTATCCAGAAGCTCCTCCATACACACAGGGTACTGGGGCGCTGGGCACACAAGGCTTTTCGTGCAAAGAGTCAGCTGGTGTGTAAAATGGAATGTTAGGCTCTCCATTCATATTTTATTAGGTGAATTCGTACGGCAAACAGATTTGTGCATCCGTTAATTTTTTGCAGCGTATTTTCCGATAGAACACGATAAATTTGGTCTTCATCTCTGACAGATCCTTGTACCTGAGGAACAGTTGCTATAGTGTCCGTGGTGGTTGCTATGGTGTTGCTATGGTACCTGTGGTGGCTGCCATGGTGTTGCAAAGTGGTGGCTAAGTAATGCATTTGCATAAAGCAGATTAAAAGCGAGGCTATGCATGTCTGGGGTGTCCAAATTTCAAACTTTTGACCAATAGCTGCTTTTATCTATCTCCTCCCCACACACAATTCGTGCAGCGTATTTTCAGAAAGAACGCCATAAGTTCTATGAGCATTCTGAATTTTGGTCTTTATATCTGACAGATCCTTGTACTTGAGGAACAGTTGCTGTGGTGTTGCAAAGTGGTTGCTAAGGTGTTGCTGGGTGGTGGCTAAGTATTGTATTTGCACAAATCAGATTAAAAACAAGGTTAAGCACGTGTGGGGTGCCAAACTTCAAACTTTTGACCAATGGCTGGTTTATCCAGCAGCTCCTCCAAACACACACACGATTCGTGCAGCATATTTTGGAAAGAGCGCAATGAGTTCTATAAGCATTCTGAATTTTGTCTTCATCTCTGACATATCCTCGTACCTGAGCAACCATGCCAGGAGATAAAGAGAATAAAGAGAGAGAAAACAAAGCGAGTGTGAGGTCTAACTTTCTCTGTTCGCTTCATCGCTTTAGCCGGAATCTTCGTAATTAATTTAATGTCCCGCGGCTCTGACTCACGACTCGTGAGAGTTGGGAAAAAAGAGAAACAGCACAGCTATTCATTCCCATCACGGAGCGCATGTCAGAACGTCAGCAGAACAACTGAGCAAATAACACTCAGCATTTCTAAACTCGTCCCTGAAAACATGTTGTGAGGGTCGCGACCCCGTATGGAAAACACCTTGCGCTCGGAGTGTTTTCGTTGGCAGGGATGCGCTAACTTCATCTCCCCTCTAATATAACTCTCATTCACGTACATTAGGCCTGATGGACAGCGTTCCCTCTGAGCTATTCAAAAAGTCACGGCTCCAGCTCCGGGCCAGAACACCAAATACATCAACACTGCACTCTGCTCATGCGCACCAAGTTTTAACAGACTGAGAGTGAAGCAGTGTGCACAGTGGTTGCAAAGGTATTCATAGTATTATTATTTTTTTTTTTACATTTGGTCACTTTACAACAAACGTATACAGCTCTGGAAAAAAATGATCTTGATTTTACCAAATTGAAAACCTCTGAAATATAATCAAGAGGAAGATGGATGATCACACGCCATCAAACCAAGCTGAACTGCTTGAATCTTTGCACCAGGAGTGCAGGCATAAAGTTGTCCAAAAGCAGTGTGTAAGACTGGTGGAGGAGAACATTTGGGGTATGTCTGGACAGAGAGCGTCTGGGAACAGCAATGTTCATGTCTTGCCACAGAAGCTCAGGAATTTGATTGGGCCATTCTAAAACTCATGAATATTTTTTGATCGAAGCCATTGCAAAAACCAAAGCTCTGGTTTTATGTTTAGGGTCATTGTCTTGCTGGAAGGTGAATCTCCTTTCCAGTCTCAAGTCTGCTGCAACCAACAGGGTTTTTTTCCAGGCTTGACATATAGTTTTCCAGTTGTAGTTGTGGACAGGTTCCCCCACATAAGCTGTAGATTTCTGCAGCTCCTCCAGAGTGATCATGAGCCCTTTTGGCTGCTTTCCTGACAGTTGCTCTCCTTGCTCAATCTGTCAGTTTGGGTGCACGTTGCTGTAGATGTATATAAAACGTTTATATTCACTGATTATCTACAGAATAAGACTCACCGTTGCTTGCTACTGTGTGTCACTCTGGCCTTGCATCTGGGGAGGAGTGGGTGAGGCAGAAAGACACAAAAAAAGTGAGCATGTTGTCTTCTCTGATTGGTCAGAGCTGCCTGGGGCAGGAGCAAGAAAGTAACTGGGTTCTGGACCAGCACTTACTGTTGTGCATGTGAAGCTGCTTTACACTGAACCCAGCTGGCCACCAACATCTATAGATGTTGACGGCTAACAAATCAGGTTAAACTGCACCTGAAAAGCCCTTTAGCTCAAATTTGAGGAGCATATTTGATAGTTGGTTCAAATTGAGGTTGGATCATATTCTCACTAGAAGCATACCACTTTTAAGTCTTCACACGAGTGCAATTACTGTGTTCACACCTGCCTAAACAAACCACACCAAAACTGCAAACCAACCAGAGCCTGTTTAACCGGACCAAACAGTTCTGGTGTAAACAAAAAAACAAACAAAACTTCCAAGTCACGAAATATGGGTATCATTGGTGATACAATCATAAGTGGTCAGTACAAAGTATGAATTTGAACAGGATAAAATGAATCTGGATTTAAGAGGCATTGTAAAACTATCACTCAAACCATATTAATAGATGATCAGAGATGCATACGACTACTTTATTATCGTAAAGTAAAGCCAAAGCCTCTTATCATGATAGATAGAAAAGCCCCGCCCTCATTAATCACATCAATAACAAACGTAATATTCTGGCCCTTTAATCGTACGTTGATATAGTTCTAAATATGTTCTAAAAATTAATTCATAATCCACAATCCTCTCACACACACCTGTACAGCTCGGTTAGCAAAGGAATTAGCCTTATTTTCACAAGTAAGAATAAAAGCCCCCCTCATGCGCTCCCCCCAGAAAGCAGTAACCCTAATTCTAGCACATCAGCGTAAACACACTGGTCATCATTAATCCTTCAGGTCCAAACATTTGCTCAGGACTTGGCCCGAGTGCAGCCCTGCTGCGAAAGAGTTTAGCTATGCTAATTCCCTCGCTGCTAATTAATCCCGCCACAATTCTGGAGCCACGTGCAAAAACGTAAAGCACTGGGGATGAATACGATCGCTGTGAATCATTTGGTGAGAAAATGAACTGCATTTCCCACTGATGTAAAAGCTGGAGCTCAGAGAGCGGCCTGTCAGCGGTGGTTCAAGCCCTGAACTCGGGATCAGGACCGTACTGCTAATGTCTCGCCTTCAGAGGATAAACTGCAGAACGGTGGTTAGCATACAATACATACTGTATTAGCCTATTAATAAAATACTAATTAGTAAATAATTACATTACATTTAAGAAAGTAAGATAAAATGTCATTACACAAAAAAAAATCAAAACTTGAAAATAAAAATAACATATTTTGATATACATTTCTGAAAAAAATTAAGAGATAACTTCAGTTTCTGAATCAGTTTCTCTGATTTTGCTATTTATAGGTTTATGTTTGAGTAAAATGAACATTGTTGTTTTATTCTATAAACTACGGATAACATTTCTCCCAAATTCCAGACAAAAATATTCTCATTTAAAGCATTTATTTGAAGAAAATTAGAAATGGCTGAAATAACAAAAAAGAATCAGAGCTTTCAGACAATACACTCAAATAATGCAAAGAAAACAAGTTCCTATTCATAAAGGATATATTTAAGGAGTTCAGAAATCAATACTGGGTGGAATAACCATGTTGGTTTTTTAATCACAGTTTTCGTGCATCTTGGCATCATGTTCTCCTCCACCAGTCTTACACACTGCTTTTGGATAGGTTTATGCTGCTTTACTCCTGGTGCAAAAAATTCAAGCAGTTCAGTTTGGTGGTTTGATGGCTTGTGATCATCCATCTTCCTCTTGATTATATTCCAGAGGTTTTCAATTTGGTAAAATCAAAGAAAATCATAATTTTTAAGTGGTATCTAATTTTTTCCAGAGCTGTAAGTAAATTCGATCTATAGCGCACCTGTCAATTGCGGACCGTGCAGATTGATTTAGGGGCTTGCTGCTGTGTCTTGGTATTGTGAGGGCGAAAAAAAATACGCCTTCCGCAGCTCGAAGAGCTCAAAAGACATGAACTAATTCCCTTAATTAATCATGGGTGTGATTTGGGTGTAACTTTGAAATAAACCAATCATTGTGCAACATCATTCCCTTTAAGAGGCAGATGCACTCTGACTTTGGTGCATTGATATCTTAACAGCAGGTCATTTAAGGTAACAGAACAGCAATCTTATTTTATTCTGTTCATTGTTAAGGTAAAAGCTAGATTTGTGCACATTTGACAACGTGAACAGTGCCCCTGCATGACTAAGACAGGATTGGGCGGCTGACTGTTGCCTGTTGTCAGGATTTTAATGAGTCAGTGGCGTACCTGTATTTCTTGCCACCAAGATAGAAACACACCAGGTATTAACCTGAACCCACCTCAATTCCAGACCACCACGCCTATCAGTTTAGATAGATTTCTAAACTCTGACAATATTTTAACGGCACGGTCACAAAGCGTGAAAATAGATTGGTGACAAGTCTAAATTATCTGACCGTCAGTGCAGTGCAGGTTCCAGAGCACATCACAACGGAATAGAGGGGAAAAGCTCTCCTGGCTGATGAACTCTGTGTAGATGTGCGGGGAGATTTCCTGTCTACGTATCCCAGATCATAAGCAAGGCGGAACAGGTCGGATGGAGTGCAGATCGCAGCGTTTGGCCGAGCTCCAGACCACATTGTGGAGAAAGGCAATTCAATTAAAACAATGCAGCTCCAGCAGACCCTCTGCTGTATCGTTACTCAGAGTTCCAGCGCTAGCTAACGTCCGGAGCACGAGCATAACAAAATCAATTAGCAGCATTAAATCAAACCCAAACATCAAACACAGTCCTAAAGCTAATCTTCTGTAGCATAGAGGCTAATGAACTGTAGTTATAGTGTAATTACACTATACTATACTACATACAGTTATGGATTTATGCTATTTTTTTACACACAGGAAGGGTTTGCTGCAGAGCACCTGATGGGACGTGGTGTATTTTATTTTTCACGTAAAAAGTGGTGAACACCAGATAGTAAGTGGTGAGCACCACATACTAAGTGGTGTGCACTACTTAGACAGTAGTAAATTTATATTTTATCCATCAACCAGGAGACACATACTTCCCTGTTTCACCACACAAAGTGTCTGAAAATATTTTTTTGTCTCATTGGCCAAATGTACTCGTAGATGAATTAAGCATAAATTAAGCATATTGTTTCCAGCCAAAGTAACTTTAGCTCAGCTAACTTTAACATGTGTTTATTTATAAAGTGTTTTTTTTTACTAATTACATAAAGCCTGAATTAACTTGTCTTCGCTGTAATAAACTAACCAAATACATTAGACAGTATTTCTAATAATCTGCACTCCACAGCGCTGTCTTTATGTTATTAAGATTTATGACATTAATGTGTCACGAAAGGGTGCAGGGTGTGGTGTAGGGAAGACGTGGAGGTGGACGTAAGTGCACGTAAGAAAGAAATTTAATAAATATATATAAATAAACAAAGAAACGAGAAACAAGTAAACATGTAAACATAAAACAGGGAGATATATACAAGGAACTGGGGAATAAACTAAATAACTGAAACTAGATAAACAAATAACCAAAAACCAAAACAAATGAGAGAAACTAGAGAACATAAACTAAACCAACTAGGGATAATAATAATAAGAAACAAACTAAACAGGGCAGGGAAATATATACAAGAAATAAACTAAGAAATAAACAAGGAAATAGACTAAATATATATACAAGGCAAAAACAGAGAACAGGGAACGAGGAGAATAAACTAGAGAAAACGAGGAGCGACAAAACAACAGAGGAAGGTGCAAAGACCGACGAAGACAAAGTGGCACATGGGATCTATAAATAGGAACATGAAACAATGAACACCTGGGGAAGGGGCGGAGCTACAAATGAGACACGTGGTGGAAAACTACTGAGACAGGAGACACAGAGGAGCAGGGGTCACGTGGGAATAACACACAGGCACGAGGACAGACAGGAACAGGGCGAGGACGTGACATAATGTAAATCTCATTGATTTGTTATAAGTTATATTTACCTGGTTTCGACTCCCGTTTTTTTGGCTGAATACATGCTGTCCAGCCTAAAATACTCTATTATTATTATTGCCCTTTTTCCTCGTAAATTGTCGCTCTATCTTCGCTTCTCAACAAAAAACTCCCTCCGCCGCCTCCAACTGCTTCCTGTGCGTAGGTGACGTAGAGCTAAACGTGCTGTTTCACATTAAAATTCAAAACAAAAAAAGGCGCTCTGAGTTTTTTAATTAAATAAATGATATCTCGAGGCACAGAAAATGACTTGATGAATTTGTTTAATCGAGTAACTCGATTTGCTCGAGTACTCGTTTCACCCCTAACTGCCACCACCATGTTTTACAGTCAGTATGATGTTCTTTTTCTGAAATTATGTGTTATTTTTGCAGTCACTCCAAGGAAGGTTCACCCAAGTAATAGGTCTCACTGCAGATTTCTGGAGTTGCAAAGCTTTAGAACTAACTTTGTAACTTTTCCTAGACTGAAAGATGTCAGACAGGTTTTATTTAAGTGAATTCTTGATACTTCAGGTCTGGCAGTAATCAGACTTGAGTGCGGTTAGTGAAATTGAAATTGCGGTGAACCAAATGGCAAAAAAGCAAAAACAGAAACATCTGTAACAGGGCAAATACTTTTTCACAGCACTGAATTTGTTAAATTGCATTGCTGACTTTGTTTGATATGTAATAAAGAATATATTACGAAGCCAAACATTCATTGATTTCAATTTTATTAGTATTAGAAACTGTTGTTTTCCCAATTTCTACCTAATTTAGACACTTTAAGGGTTAGGTTTTCAAGAGAGGGTGGGCTATCCTACCCATTCTCAACTAGGACTTATACATCGGGACTGAATCTCATAACCTCCTGATGGTAAGGTGAATGTTAAAACAGTTTAAACAAAAATAGGAATATAAGTCAAATTTTAATCAAAACTTCCCATTACATTCAATTAGGAAAAAACATAGCGCATCCAACAAGAAGTAAACCCCTTCTTTATACAGCAATCCAGACATGTTAGCTCACAGATATCACTAATGTAGTCTACCCACTACACTATTCTACTGTGCAATGTGAATATACACACATACCAACTTCTCTTGAGGCAGAAAAACAATATTTACCCTGTCCAATAAGCCACCAGAGGGCCTGCAGAATAGGTTCGGACTCTTTTACTAGACTTTCAAGCACTTAACGGGTTAGCACCTTCAAGTACGACAGAAGGCCTAATGGATCGATGCTCCACATCAAGTTTTATGGTCATCAATTAAGCAAAAACCGGTTGTGTGTGCACTGTATTTAATACTGAAACCCCTGTTGCCAGGTTGGCCACTATGCCGCTTTTCCATTGACGGCACATTAGATATAATATTTCCAATTATCACATGTCACTCAGAGTCGGATTCAGCATACTGGTGAAGAGCGCGCTGGCTGGGAGGGTAGTGTTTTATCCCCTGCTGGGTTTACCCCATGGGCCAAACATATTAGCCTATAACCCTTTGCTTTTCCAGCCCCTCCATGCCAGAATGAGCCCCCGGCCAAAAACAGCTTAGATAGCACAGCAGCACCGAATAGAAATGTGACCTCAGCCGGGTCTTCAGCCCTGTTGCTATTTATTGAATGTAAACAGAAATTTTCTAGTACATTTCCTGAGTGATTTGAAACCCCGATGCCACTTGGAAGCGCTTCACAACAACACACAAAACGTCCTGTTGGCTGGTGTTAATGGATTTTCTCATTCAGTCTAGGACTACAAAGGGAATTAACTTGGTCACATTGTGATAACAGCATAAATAACACCAGTGATAATCAGCACAGATTTAAAGAGCCCCTATCCTACATTTGGCTTGCGTTTTTATCTTTGCCTAGAAGAGCTCTGGTAGAAATGATGTGCGTTTATGTATTAAAAACAGTCATTTATCATTTTTACGTGACCACTTTCTAACCTCAGGCTAAACTTGTGCCACTGTGCCTTTAAAACTCTTATAACTCGTTATACAAAAGCAGTGTGTAAGACTGGTGGAGGAGAACATGATGCCAAGATGCATATAAACTGTGATTAAAAAACAAACAGGGTCATTCCACCAAATATTAATTTCTGAACTCTTAAACTTTATGAATATGAACTTGTTTTCTTTGCATTATTTGAGGTCTGAAAGCTCTGCATCTTTTTTGTTATTTCAGCTTTTTAGTTATTTCTCATTTTCTACAAATAAATGCTCTAAATGACAATATCGTTGTTTGGAATTTGGGAGTAATGTTGTCCATATAGTCCATAGAATAAAACAACAATGTTCATTTTACTCAAACATAAACCTATAAATAGCTCTTCATTTTTTTCAGAGCTGTATATATTTTAAAATCAAACTATTCATGAAAGAAAGTAAGATAAGAGAAAAAAAATGAGAGTATGATAAAAGAGATAAGAGATGTGCCTGAGCACAGAGAAGGCAAGAAACAAAGGGATGCCTTCCACGCTTGTCTTCCTTTGTGATATCCTCTAATTAATACCGTAAGCTCATAGGAACCCCACTGATTAATTAAATTAACAATACAATTCAAAATATTTGAAAATCTCACGGGTCATTTGAGCTTGACACTGGCGTTTCACGGCTTGCCCTTATTAGGAAAGACGGCACCCCGCTGCGGCTCACATCTCTGCCACCGTCAATAACTATCATTATCCTAGTATCCCAGAGTTCACTGCTCCTTAGACAAACATGGCCTGACTGCCCCACCCCCCAAAAAAAGAAGAAGGAAAAAAAAGAACACTTTTTTTTTACAGACTTCAAGCTGAGGTCTGTATTTTTTAGTGTGGCCAGTACACTAAAGGACAGAAAGTGTGAATGGTTACCGGAGGATAGTGCATGGTGTTCCCCATGGGTTTGTACCGAGGCCCATATGTTGTAAGGCTCTTGGCTAGGGCTAGCATGATGTACTTGCATCACATTACATTACATTTATCCAAAGTGACTTACAAATAATGAAATACACTAGCCATAGAGGACATCTTTAAAAAGTTGTTTCAGTGATTCAGTTCAAAATGTGAAATTAATATATTATATAGATGTATTGCAAACAGAGTGATCTATTTTAGTGTCTTAGAAAATGAGAATATTATATTAGACCAACTGGTACTTTTGGCAGTGTGGGCAGTGTGCCAATTCCTGCTGGAAAATGAAATTCTCACTTTAAAATAAGAATACCTTTATAAAGGGTTTATAAATGGTTTACAATTAGTTTAATGGTTACTAATTAAGTTGTAAATGCCTTAAAAATCATTAATAATCAGTTATAACACATACGTGGAAAGGGCAACAATGACCTGTTGTTTGCCAAATAGTGAACCCACAGCCCTTTCTACGTATGTGTTATAACTGATTATTAATGATTTTTAAGGCATTTACAACCTAATTAGTAACCATTAACAAACTAATTGTAAACCATTTATAAACCCTTTATAACGGTAGTCTTATTTTAAAGTGGTACCTTCGCATCTCCATAAAAGTTGTCAGCAGAGGGAAGCATGAAGTGCTGTAAGATTTTGTGGGAAAACACTTCACTGACTTTAGACCTGATAATAAAACACAGTGGATCAACACCAGCAGATGACATGTCTCTCTAAACCATCACTGATCATCAGTAAATTTTATATTTTATTTATAAATCAAGGGAGCAGAGTCTGGAGGAAGAGTGGAAAGACACACAGTCCAAGCTGCTTGAGGTCTAGTGTGAAGTTTCCACCAATCAGTGATGATTTGTAGAGACATGTTGTGTTTTATGGAAATGTGGATTTCATTTTCCAGCAGGACTTGGCAAACTGCCCACACTGCCAAAAGTACCAATTAGTTATATTATATAATATTCTCCTTTTCTGAGACACCGATGTTGGGGTTAAACAGATTACTGTGTGTGTAATACATCTGAATAATGTATGAGTTTCACATTTTCAACTGAATTACTGAAATAAAGTAACTTTTTCAATGATATTCTACTTTTATGAGATACAATAGTATGTACTTAGTTTGTTAGGGGTGTTAGGAGAGTATGTGCTCTTTGAAGAGCTCTGTCTTTAGGAGTTTCTTAAAGGTAGTGAGGGACCCTCTTGCTTATATGGTGGAAGGTAGTTTGTTCCACCATTGGGGAACTATATATGAGAACAGTCTGCAGATAGTTAAAAGAGACATTAATTTCATATTAGTGGAAAAATGGAAAACCACACTGATGAAGAAATGCTTCCCAGTTTATCTCAGCCTCACTGCCTCGCATTTTCCAAGCATTCAGAAGTCACTGCCATTCCCATCTCCTCAGAAGTCTCTATCTCTGAACAGGATGCCGTCCAAACACCACTGGAATTTACTGTCCGTCAGTCCAAAAGATGATAACACTGAATGTGAATGATTCCAGTCCAATTGTATCGCAGAGAATGTTCCAGTTACAAAAGCCTGTTGGTCCAGAGTGGAAAAGTACTGGCTGCTAGAGAGCATGGATACCTCGGCAGCACGTCCAAATCCCATCAAATGTTTGGGGAGGCCTAGTTTTTCCATATTTTATGAAGATGAATCAGCATCTTTACTTTGTGGGTTTGGAACAATGTAGCTAATAACCCATAAAGGTGTTTGAATTTGGCCATTTTTTATCTCAAAAAGTGGAAACTGACCACAGATAAAAGTCTTACCTTGGAAATGAAGACAAATTAGCGCTGTCAGCAAATCTTCCAACAGTTTAAAACACTTTGGAGCCGTTGAGCATTGGAAAAGCAATCTGTGTTTTTCCAAACCACAGATTAGAAAATTGCTCGTAAGGTATTGTAGGATGGCAGTGCATAACATAGCTGCAGCATAGCTTATTTTCATTTCTTGTAACAAAAACTTTGTATTATTATAATTATTTGTAATTTTAAATAATAGTGTTTTCATCCTGTCAGAGCAGTGTGGTTAAGAATGGACATTAGCACTGTTAGCTAGCTTAAGAGACAGCACATCATCATCTATGGTCAACTTTTAGCTTAGCATGAAATCTGTTTAGTTAAGTTTCACTTTCAGTTAATTTTTTTTCCCCTTAACCTTTGTAGTGTTTGTTTTTTTTAACAGTTTTTCTTTCGGGAAAAATGCAGAATCCACTACAATTATACTGTACAAACAATGCTGAAATGGAATTGTGTATTTTTTAAACTTAATTTGTACTGATTAAATACACTCTTTAGAACAGTCTTTAGAAGTTTTAGAACACCCCTTTTTTAAGAGTTCTCTGTGTTTATCTGACTTTTTCTAGTTATTACGATGAGTTACTAAGTGTGAATCTTCTGGGTGTTGTGTAAATGCTGCTGTAGAGAGTGCATAACGCTATCTGTTCCAGGACTGCTGTTCCAGCAATTACTACAGATAAAAAATCTATTTATTTCTTTCCAAAGCTCACTTTGTTTCCACTTCTACTTACGCTTAAGCTTTGTACATTGGATTTTGTACCATTTTCAGTTATTAACGAGACCTTAATGGGGAAAAAAATAGGGTGTTCTAAAACTTTTGACCGGTAGTGTATATACAACTCTGTAAAAAAAATTAAGAGACCACTTCAGTTTCTGAATCAGTTTCTCTATAAACTACGGACAACATTTCTTCCAAATTCCAAATACAAACTGTATTATTTAGATCGTTTATTTGCAGAAAATGAGAAATGGCTGAAATAACAAAAAAGATGCAGAGCTTTCAGACCTCAAATAATGCAAAGAAAACAAGTTCATATTCATAAAATGTTTTAGAGTTCAGAAATCAATATTTGATGCAATAACCCTGGTTTTTAATCACAGTTTTTATGCATCTTGGCATGTTCTCCTCCACCAGTCTTACACACTGCTTTTGGAGGATAACTTTATGCCTGCACTCCTGGTGCAAAAATTCAAGCAGTTCAGCTTGGTTTGATGGCTTGTGATCATCCATCTTCCTCTTGATTATATTCCACAGGTTTTCAATTTGGAAATCAAAGAAACTCATAATTTTTAAGTGGTTTATTATTTTGTGTGTGTGGTGTATAAAAATATTTATTTATAGAACATGCATATTTACATCTTACACCCATTGTTTATCTTATCAGTTTTTTTAAAGGAGGACAGAAGATCGATTATGGCCTTGGTGTGCACCATTTTAAAATGAGTGAAGTACACCCAAAGGCCACAAATAACCTGTTGCCCTCATTTATCAAATATTTGGGAAACTTTTTAGTTCTACATTTTGCAGTTAACACTGTATTTTTAATGCTACTGATGTTCTCTAATCTATTCAACATTCTTAGGTAATGCTGTAAGCTTATATGCTGAAACAATGTATTTATATTGATAATAAACTACCTTTTTTATGATTTAATTCCACTATTCTCTCCATGTTCTCCACATTACAGAACTCTTAGGATCCTAATAGCTGCTAATACTTAATACTGAGCTCCCTCCTCCCTGCTGGATCAGTCTAGAATTACTAAATCAAAATCATGACCAGCTGTAATGAAAGGTCAGGTAATTACTGTAATATATTGTTTTTATATCTGTACACATATTCAGATATGCATGAGTCCAGACCTGAGATTAGAGATTAGATCAATCTGATGAAAGCAGACTCATCACGGCTAATGGTGGAGAAAAAAAAACAGCTCAGTGCTTGGGTCCGGACATCTTTTCCACATTAGCCGGCCTCCCGCTCCTGTCATTAGGAGGAACTGATATCATAAACACAGAATGTTAACTTTCTGTCTGAAGGCTGGGAGAAGAAAGACGAAAACATGAAAGCTCTTGACTGATTTGTGATTAAATTGCTTCCCTTTCCTGCTTTAGACGTTATTGCAATTCGACGACTCGTTATACAGCAGACCTTTTACGTCCATATCGTCTACACTGACTCAGACATCTGCTTATTGGATAGGAATCAATTTGATCTTCCGCAAATAAACAGCGGTTTATAACACAGCTGGTGTTAATCATCTGGAAGCAGAAGACAAACTCATTTTCTCCACAAAAACCACAGAACAATAAAACCCTGCTTAAACATGCCTGAGAGAGACACACACACACTTCCACACTGCAGACCTGCTGCTGCTGATTCTACAGGGTTGTTTTCTGAACATAATTAAGATTCTCTCTCTCAATCTGCTCAAGCAAATAGCGTCTACAGTACAGGATGCAACAGTTCTAGGTTTCAGAACAAGCTTCATGTTTAGCTCCATTAGCCTCATAGCTCCAGTGCTAATTGTTGGGATATAAGCTCTAAATGCGTGTTAGCTAGCTACATTAGCCTCATAACAACAGTGTTATTAAGCTTCCACTACTGATTAGGCTACATTAGCCTCACAGCTCCAGTGGGATATAAGTTTCAAATGAATGTAAGCTACATTAGCCTTGTAGCTACAGTGTTAACTGGTGGGATATACGCTCAAAATGAGTGTTAGCTACATTAGCTTTGTAGCTACAGTGCTAATAGGTGGGATATAAGCTCCAAATGCATATTAGCTACATTAGCTTAATAGCTCCAGTGCTAATTGGTGGGATATAAGCTCTAAATGCATGTTAGCTATCTGCATTATCCTCATAACAACAGTGTTAGTAAGCTTCCACTACTGATTAGGCTACATTAGCCTCACAGCTCCAGTGGGATATAAGTTTCAAATGAATGTAAGCTACATTAGCCTTGTAGCTACAGTGTTAACTGGTGGGATATACGCTCAAAATGAGTGTTAGCTACATTAGCTTTGTAGCTACAGTGCTAATCGGTGGGATATAAGCTCCAAATGCATATTAGCTGCATTAGCTTCATAGCTCCAGTGCTAATTGGTGGGATATAAGCTCTAAATGCATGTTAGCTATCTGTATTATCCTCATAACAGCAGTGTTAGTAAGCTTCCACTACTGATTAGGCTACATTAGCCTCACAGCTCCAGTGGGATATAAGTTTCAAATGAATGTTAGTCACATTAGACTCGTAGCTACAGTGGTAGTTAGTACGATATAAGAAAGGGTAGCTACAGTGGTAGTTAGTACGATATAAGAAAGGGGTTCTGTTGAAAAAGCATAGGAGACTTTTAAGAAGAAAAAAAAAATAATTTGAGCTTGTCCGTTTTTGGAACTAACAACTTTTTTCATTTTTTTTTTAAATTTTTTAAAAATGAACTATGAACATGAACTTTGAGCTAGTTAATTTAATATTCCAGAGGTTTTTAAATTTGGTAAAATCAAAGGAACGTATCATTTTTAAGTGCTGTAAACTGGTTGAGTTGTATAAACCCAGCCAGTTCATTTACACTGTACACCATCAGGGAAGTGTGCCATAGTATAGTTTTAATCAGCTGGGCATTTTATTACTAAAAAGCATAAAATGCATTTGATACACATCATATATATTCACCAGTAAAACTTGGACATCTTACTAAAGTCCAGCTTATGAGCAAGAGGAAATCAAGAGTATATGGAGCCACTGTTCCCTGGCCAATTGTGTGTGTGTGTGTGTATATGCGTGTGTGAGCCCTCAGCTTAACCGCTCACTAATACAGATGTGCAAAGGTTTCCTCGTAAATCTCCTGAAGCAGAAAATACAGCACAACTGAAACTTTCAGCAGGAAGCTCTGCTGACACTGAACTCTATCCACCATCAGAATAAATAGGCATTTCTAGAAACTTCTGGAAGATACAATATGACACATTTTGCCATAACAGACAAAACAATAAATATAGAAGGTCTGGATCTACTTTGATTTCATTCTCCCTTTGAATTAAATCAGTTCTAATATGTATTTTCTATTGTGAACTGTTCTTATTCATCTCTCTACCTTCTCAGCATCATGAGAACTGGTCCATAATATCCAATCCAAACTGCTGGAACTGGAGCTGGAACTGCTGTGCCCGCTCCTTCGTCCAGACGCCGGCAGGCTTCTTTTCAATGGCTACCGATCAAGTTCATCAAGCACTGGAGAGGCTGGAGAGGCTGCCCTGCTGCCATTAAAGCTATATAACCTCATGTTTAGGAAGAAAGCCCAGTGAAACTGGACCTCGGACTGTTAGAGGGGATGCAAGGAACCTGCTGCGCAGGCACTGCACTCCATACACACTCCCAACACACACACACACACACACATACACACACACACACACACACACACACACACACACAAATTCACATTCACACACTTAATGCACTTTAATGCATGGGTCTGCAGCATTCATCTACCTTACATCACTAGGCTTACTGTGCAGAAGCAGTTATTCCAGAAACGACTGTGAATTAAGCTTCTGACAACAGAAACAAACAGTCGTGGACGTCCATGGCAACATAGGGATCTGGTCTTTAATGAGCTTCAAACGTTTGGGGAGTCCTAGCTTGGTTTCCATAAATAGTACGGTGGAAAAGAAGTGTGTACTTCCACCTATCATATAACGCAGGTGTAGGACTTAAAAAGAATGAACAATTTCCTACATTGTAAATGAATACCAAAGTCTTCCAGACTATGAAGGAATACATAATCAATCATGTAATCAACTTAAAAGTAAACAACATACCAAACTGTGGCACTATAAGCTTGTGCCTCTGATAAACTCCGATAAACATATCCTGTGTTATGGTTCCTATATGTTACACAGGACCCTATTTTAGCGATCTATACTGCACCAGTCAATTGAGGATCGCGCAGCTAGATTTATTGCGTGTCGGTGTGTCTTTGTTATGGTAGGTGAACCAGGTGAGCTCTGACTTTGGCACATTGGTATCTTAACAGCGCGGTGCTTTGTACATCTCAGCAAAGGACACTGACCTATGCGTCCATGCTCATTTAGGGGAACGACAATGTTATCTTATTCTCTATTCTGTTTATTGTTGAATTAAAAGCTGAATGCACATTGCGCACCTATAGGAATGGACACAGCGATTGACTGTGTCTAGGTTCATTTCAGTCAGTGGCGCATCTGTGTTTTCTGCCGCCAAAATAGCAACAGGCCAGAAATTTACCTGATCACACCTCACTTACAGACCACACCCATTACCACACCCATCAGTATACCATATATTTATTCCTAAACCCTGATGCTAATTTAACTGGGTGAGGGAAAGGAATAAAAATAGACTGTTGATGGGGTGTAAGGGGTGAGCCTGATGAGGGCCAATTTCCCCTTGTGAATTTATTTATTTATTTATTTTAATATATTAATAGTGTACTTGAATTCTACGAGGAATAAGTAGAGTAGTTTACCTACTTAATCTGTATTTTTGTATACTTTAAAAATGTGTACTTTATTTGGCTAATTTTATACTGGTGCTGTACTTTCTAAAATATATACTTGGTATTATTATTATTTTATTAAACTGTGTTTTTTATGGTTGAACTATCCTTTTACTAAATGTGTCCTAGGAGCCGATATTTCTGCAATTATAATGTGTTGCTCATAAAAGCTGAAACTGTGCTAATGAACATTCTATGTGTTAAAACTATGCTTTAATCACACTTTTAATTAGTTTTTTTAATGTTTGATTGAACAGCATACACAAATATACTTAAATTGTGTTGAAAAGTGGGGAGAATAACATATGACTAGTACACTCAGTATAAATATAGTGCAAATTTATATTATTTTAATATATTTACAAACAAGCAGTAATTAAGTACAAATTAGTGGTTCCAAAATAACACAACTTAAGTACAGACCTATTTGATGATACTTTTAAAGATCTTGAAGTTTGACTGACCTGGGAAACCAGCTTCAGCAACCTACAACCGCTTCGTCAACCTCAAATTAAACTCTATCTACTGATTTTAAATAGATTATTTATTTCCTTAGAGTCAACTTTAAGCAAATGCACTCATAAAAAAAATGAACTATTTCAAACATAAACGTGCATCATGGTGCACGTTTTTTTTTTTCTAGCAGCCAGAAATGAGAGAGAGACCTAAGCTGATAAATTCTGCTTCATTTGGCAGAAACACAGAGGGGGAAAAAGAACAATCCCACCTTTTACTGAAGTACAGAAAGCTGGAACAGAACTGCATCTTTGATCGGCCCACATGTGCGCCTTACACAGCGCAGGCCTAAGACTTAGCAGATCATTCGCTAAGTTCCAAACGCCACGCTAATGCCAAGTCTCGCGTAAGCTGCTGCCCGCTTCTGCTGGAAAACAGCTCTCGTGCAACCGCCTGCTTATCTAAACACACACTGCTGGGTCTGGATGACATAAGACAGGCCGCTCTCCTGGGCACACACTCGTCCGCGGTGCAAACACTCCAACTTCACACGTCCTTCATGTCTCCAGCTAGCAGGCCGGCCACCAGTTGTACACACATTAGAAGAGTGTGGGTTTCCCTCCACTTCCCAGCAGCCCTGCACTGATTTATTCGGCTCCCTCTTGCCAAATAAAGGAAGGAGTACGAGCGCAGATGGGACGCGTCCGTGGCCAGACTGTTTGCAGACTCGCGCTATTTAAAGGGACAAACATACTGTAGAGCGTTTGAACAGAACGACCTCAGTCACCGCGCTACCCAACCGAGCCAAACACAGGCCAGCAGGTACAGCGCGGTCAACGGGCTCCAGATAACAGCAGCAGGAACATCTGATGAAGTAAATTTCAGCAAACATCCTCTATTTTTTCTAATTTACAGTCAAAACTCAAGTTTATCCAAAGATATTTACTTTCCAGAGTCAGTAAAAAAGAAGAAAAACTACAGAAGACCAGTATCACTCTAAACCAGGGGTGTCCAAACTTTTTTTGTTGGGGGTCAGAAGGAGAAATATATATTTGAAGTCACGGGCCAACAACTCTGTAATAAAACAAATAATGAAATGTACCACATGTAATACTTTTTTCCAGATTATTTCATTTAAACACCATTTTACTTGGCTTACTATCTTTATCTTTGACAGTGTTGTGTAAACTAAGATTTTTCAAATTGATGTTTAATTTCATGATGTCTCTTAATGTTAAACTCCTTACTTACGGCAACTTTTAGACTCTTTGCCCCGTTTTTTTGTGCTAGAAATGTGCACTCTCTCCGCTTTTAGACTCTTTTCCCTGTTTTTCTGTGCTAGAAATGCGCACTCTCTCTGCTTTTAGACTCTTTGGCCCCGTTTTTTGTGCTAGAAATGCGCACTCTCTCTGATTTCAGACTCTTTGCCCTGTATTTCTGCGCTAGAAATGCGCACCCTCTCCACTTTTAGACTCTTTGCCCTGTTTTTCTGCGCTAGAAATGCACACCCTCTCCGCTTTTAGACTCTTTGGCCCGTTTCTGACGCCTAGCGTTCAAACTTTGAATCTCACATTATAAAAACCTGCCTAACAGTGGGCCAACTTTCATTCTATTTCTAAAATACCTCGCGGGCCGCTCCAAAAAAGGAAATGGGCCGCAAATGGCCCACGGGCCGTAGTTTGGACAACCCTGCTCTAAACGAATAAATTCCTCAATGATTCAGCTCAGCTGAAGACTAAACAAACTCTGATCTGTAAATGTTAGCACACAGCACTCACGCAGCAGATAAAAGTGCCATAGATCTGATATTTTATGCCATATGTTTCACAGATGTGTTACACTAAAAAAAAACAAGTTTATTTATATACGTGTTTATATAACAGTTAACTGTCTGATCACGGTGTTGTAGGTTGTAAGAGCAAGTTGCTATGTTTAGTGTGGATGAGTGTAACTATATGTTGACTGGGTCCAGCTGGTCATATTTACATTACCTCAAGCTTATATGACGGACAATAAGACAGATATGTAATAATCATAAGGTCCCGGTTGCTTATTTTTTTGTTGTTGATTCTAAAGGATAGTCAGCAGAATTTACAATGATACACATTTCATAGAACTGAAAATTAGGCCAACTACTATTTGGTCCGGTTAAAACGGACTCTGGTTCATTTGTACCCTTAGTGCGGTTCGATTAATGCGGTTCGAGCAGGTGTGAAAACAGTAAAATCGCACTCGGGTGTAGATCTAAAGACCTGGACGAGACCTGCGAGAGGAGGTGGTCTTGGTCCGGTCCCAAAAACAAACTCTGGAGCGGTTCAATTGTGGTGAGAACGTGATCCGGTCTCGATCCAGTCCAGCTCTCCAATATATCCCCTTTTAATTGAGCTAAACTGCTAATAATGCACAGTTTAAACTGATATATTAGCCACATTACGCTAATTACCACAGCTATAAACAAACACTGCCTTTGTTTCATGCTGTTTACATGCGCTGCGTGTGCTGCGTTCACTACTCGCAGCCACGCAACTCGCTTGTACCACATTTACTACGTGTACGTCTGCATTGCAGGCCCTTTTGAAAACACTGTGAAAACATAGCGTTTCAGCGTTCAGTGTCAAAGCAGCTTTAAACCTATATACAGTTGTGGTCAAAAGTTTACATACACTTGTAAAAAAACATAATGTTATGGCTGTCTTGAGTTTTCAATAAGTTCTACAACTCTTATTTTTCTGTGATAGAGTGATCGGAACACATACATGTTTGTCACAAAAAACAGTCATAAAATTTGGTTCTTTCATAAATTTATTATGGGTCTGCTGAAAATGTCACCAAATCTGCTGGGTCAAAAATATACATACAGCAACAAAATTTGTCAATTTTGGTGATGTAGCGAGTTGTGTCAATCAAATTAGCTTCATGTCATGGCCTCTTCACTTCTTGTAAGTGATTCTGATTGACTACAGCTGTTGACTTCTCATGAGCCCATTTAAATAGGGCTCATTTGACCCAGTGATTAGACTCAGCTACAAAAGCTACAATGGGAAAGTCAAAGGAACTCAGTGTGGATCTGAAAAAGCGAATTATTGACTTGAACAAGTCAGGGAAGTCACTTGGAGCCATTTCAAAGCAGCTACAGGTCCCAAGAGCAACTGTGCAGACAATTATACGCAAGTATAAAGTGCATGGAACAGTTGTGTCACTGCCACGATCAGGAAGAAAACGCAAGCTATCACATGCTGCCGAGAGGAGATTGGTCAGGATGGTCAAGAGTCAACCAAGAATCACCAAGAAGCAGGTCTGCAAGGATTTGGAAGCTGATAGAACACAGGTGTCAGTCTCCACAGTCAAGCGTGTTTTACATCGCCATGGACTGAGAGGCTGCCGTGCAAGAAAGAAGCCCTTGCTCCAGAAAAGGCACCTTAAGACTCGGCTGAAGTTTGCTGCTGATCACATGGACAAAGATAAAACCTTCTGGAGGAAAGTTCTCTGGTCAGACGAAACAAAAATTGAGCTATTTGGCCACAACACCCAGCAATATGTTTGGAGGAGAAAAGGTGAGGCCTTTAATCCCAGGAACACCATGCCTACTGTCAAGCATGGTGGTGGTAGTATTATGCTCTGGGGATGTTTTGCTGCCAGTGGAACTGGTTCTTTGCAGAAAGTAAATGGGATAATGAAGAAGGAGGATTACCTCCAAATTCTGCAGGAAAACTTAAAACCATCAGCCTGAAGGTTGGGTCTTGGGCGCAGTTGGGTGTTCCAACAAGACAATGACCCAAAACACACATCAAAAGTGGTAAAGGAATGGCTAAACCAGGCTAGAATTAAGGTTTTAGAATGGCCTTCCCAAAGTCCTGACTTAAACCCCATTGAGAACATGAGGACAGTGCTAAAGAAACGGGTTCATGCAAGAAAACCATTACATTTAGCTGAACTGCACCAATTCTGTCAAGAAGAGTGGTCAAACATTCGACCTGAAGCTTGCCAGGAGCTTGTGGATGGCTACCAAAAGCGCCTAGTTGCCGTGAAAATGGCCAAGGGACATGTAACCAAATACTAATGTTGCTGTATGTATATTTTTGACCCAGCAGATTTGGTGACATTTTCAGCAGACCCATAATAAATTTATGAAAGAACCAAATTTTATGACTGTTTTTTGTGACAAACATGTATGTGTTCCGATCACTCTATCACAGAAAAATAAGAGTTGTAGAACTTATTGAAAACTCAAGACAGCCGTAACATTATGTTTTTTTACAAGTGTATGTAAACTTTTGACCACAACTGTACATGCTGGAACACAAAATCTTCTCTCTATTGCTCACATGCCTGACAGTTTTGACCAATCAGAGGAGACAATGTGATAATGTGGTTTATTGGTATGCGCATTTTGGTGCATTTATGCCTGTGTGAAACCAAACCAAACAGAGAGAGAAAATGCTCCAAAGAAAAAACAAAGAAAAAAACTACAGGTTTGGGAACACAATAAAATCATAAAAAGTTAGTAGTAAGTGTTAATATTTAAAGTTTTTTAAAAAGATAAAAAATGGATTTTCTGAACTAAAGGTTTTTAGTTGGCACAGACTTAGGTTTCTTTGTTTTCTTCAAAACGTCTTTCAAAAGTTTGATTTGGCTTCAAAACTTACAAATCTAGTGTAATTTGTAAGTTTTTTCAGCTTTTTAATTTTTGTGTAGTTGTGTGGCTGTGTACCACAAAAAAAATTACACTGAATGTGACATAATCAATTCTAATTTGAGCCACTTCAGTATGACATTTTCAAATCCAACAAAAAGTTACAATTCAGAGCAGAATTCATGTTTTTACATCAAAAAGACAATAAAAAAGGACAACATCTGTAAGTGAGATGTTCAACGCCAAGGTAGTGAGGTAACAGAGCTCTTAACATGCAGGGTGATTCAGGGTCTCTGTTACAAGATAAGAAGGATGATGTTGCATCTAAATTGTATTTCCAACTAAATTAACTATAATCCCTGTAATTCCACTGAGATTGAAATCAGAACTTCAGGTGAAGCGTTTTTCTTTTAAGATAAGATAGTTTAGAGAAATTAAGAGAATAAATAAGAGAAGAACTAAAATCAAACAAGAGAAGTGATTAATGGAAAAGAAAAGAGATCAGAAATTAAAAAAAATATTATATTACAAGAAAATGAAAGGAGAACTAAAGAGCAAAAGAAAATCAGAAGAAACGAATAAAGAAGTGACACAAGAGATCATAGAAATGAGGAAATCAAAGAAAAAAGACCAAAGATAAGAAGAAAAGAAAATAAAATATTGAATGAGATGAACGAAATAAAGAAGAGACAAAATATAAAAGATAAAAGAAACACACAAATCAAAGCAAATGAAGACCACAGATAAGATGAGAACAAAGATAAGAATGCGTAAAGAAATAAAGAAGATGATTAGAGAAAGGAAAATATCAAAAAGGATAAGGTCAAAAAAGATAAAAAGAGTTTAGAGATTAGAGAAGAAAATCAAAAGGAGATTCAAAGATGAAAAAATAGTGGCTCAGAGAAATGAAGAGAGAAATGAAAAGAAAATTAGAAAAGAAGAAAATAAAAGAGAAATGATGAGAGAAATCAGTCACTGAGTTTTAGTCTGGTGTCCTGCGGCAGATCTTTGTTTTCAGTTTGATCAGTTTAGGAGTGAATCTGCTGAATCTGGGAAACACAGCGACTGCAGGCGGGGTGGAGAGCAGATCTGGCACTAAACCCTTAAACTCCACAGACCCCTTCAGATACAGTAAGCCCACCAAATCCCTGCACTCACGCTGCTGCAGGAGCAGAGTAAATGACCCACTTCCACCACGTATACAAACCCGACAGATAAAAATAACTCCGGGCTGCTGTTCCACATCTACCAGGCTTTTCCCTCTAACAGCAGATACAGGTCCAGCACTGAGTCAGGTTCATTCCTCCTGCAGAGTTCACATTAACACTCACGGGTTTGGAGTTTAGCTGGAGGACTGCCCTCAGAAAACTCACTGCTGGTTTGAGGTAATGTTTCATATTACTTTAAATCAGTCTCTTTAAGAAGAGAAGAGAACAAATAAAAGAAGAGATGAGGTGAGAAGAGAACAGAAGAGAAGAAATAAGAGGTGAAGAGAAGAGAAGAGAATAAATAAGAGGTGAATAGAAGAAAAGAGAATAAATAAGAGGTGAATAGAAGAGAAGAGAATAAATAAGAGGTGAATAGGAGAGAAGAGAATAAGAGGTGAATAGAAGAGAAGAGAAGAAATAAGAGGTAAATAGAAGAGAAGAGAAGAGAATAAATAAGAGGTGAATAGAAGAGAAGAGAAGAGAAGAAATAGGAGATAAGAAGAGAACAAATTAGAGAACAAATAACAGAAGAGAAGAGAACAGAACAAATAAGAGAAAACATAAGAGAAGAGAAGAAATAAGAGAAGAGAAGAACCAAAATAAGAGAATAAAGCAAAGGAGGGAAGAGAAGAAAGGAAAAGAGAAGAGACGAGAAGAAAAGAAAAGATAATATTTAATAGATGAGAAGTTAACAGAAGAAATAAGAGAAGAGAACAAATAAGAGGTAAGAAGAGATTAAATAAGAAAAGAGTAGAAGTAAGAGACAAAAAGAGAAGAGAAGAGACAAAAAGAAGATATTTTTAAAAAGATAAGAGAAGACTGTAGGACAGAAGAATAAAGAAGGGCAGAGAAGAAAGTAGAAAACAGAACAACAACAAATTGAGAAAAAAAGGCTGATACAAAGAATGGAGAACAGAAGAAAAGTTTGAAAAAGACTACCAATGAAGAGATGAGAAGAAAAGAAAGAAAAAAGGCTGATGAGAAAATAAGGTAAATGTAAAGATAAGAAGAAAAGAGAAAAACGAAGAAGAGGAGAAATGAAATTAGTCAAGAAAGTAACATTTTCCAAGAGACAAAAGATTGAAAAAGAGGAAATTAAAGTAGAACAAGACGAAAAAAGACTGAAGAAGGAAAGGAGCGTAAGAAAAGACCAAAGGACAGAAGTGAAGAAATGAGAGAAATTAGAAAACTGAAGAATGAAAGAGATAAGAAGAGAAGGGAATATCAACAGGAATAGAAGACTTGTGGCATGAAGCCAGAAATCAAACAATTTAAGCAGAATTAGTTTGGGATGGGAAACGGGATGCGCACCACCTGCGGCGTCAGGGCGGGTCACGCTTAGCGAGGAATTTTCGCAAGGAAAAGCGAGATGCTTTGGGCCATGAGAGAGTCGTCGGTATAGCTGGTGTTGATGCTGTAAAGTGATTTGGGTGAAAGACCCTCAGCAAACGAACGATCTTATCATGTCCAAGCACTAAAGACCGCTGGAAAATGTATTAAATCAACACGGACAGACTTGGGGGGGCCGGAGGGGCCGCGCTTGTGAAAACGACTCTCTCTCTCTGAGGCACGGCAGAAATTTAACATGTGTTTAAATAGTAATTACTGAAATCTCCCACGCTGCACTGGGCTGCCAAAGCTGAACTTACAAAGGGGGAGAGTTTGAATGGCTTGTTCCGTACGGATCTGTCAGGGTAATCATAAAGTTCCCGCCCAAGTTGGACCTCAATTAAAACTATTTGGGGGAATATTTAGGGGGAACGTCAGCGCTGGTTCGTTTCGGGGCAGTATCTAAAGGCGATCTTTTGCAGTAGCTTATATATGTGTGGCTTTTCAGTGCTGTATATAATCATATGCCTTGAGAGCACTTTAATACCTCGATCCATCATCCGTACTCCAGCCAAGCCTGCCACTGAGGTATCTTGCTGACTTATCGACTTGAAAAATGCACCAAAAAAGAGCATAAATGAACATTGCTTTGGGATGCGATTTTAACCATTGTAAGGCCACTGATGCACATTGTGGCATTTGATACAGATTTTTACTGTTTAAGGGCATTTTCACACCTGAAAGATCTAGACATAACTTTGCATCAAGGTTCATGTCTTTGGATGTTTTCCTAACCGAAAATCTGGACAATAGTCCACACCAAAGTTCATGTCTTTGGGCATTTTTTTACACCTGAATGTCCAGACCACAGTCCATACCAAGGTTTATGTCCTTGGGTGTTTGCAAGCCTAAAAATCTAGACCAGAGTCCGCTCCAAAGTTCATGTTTTTGGACGTTTTCACACCTGAAAGTCCAGATCAGAGTCCCCACCAAGATTCGTGTATTTGAATGTTTCTACATCTGAATGTCCGGACCACAGTCTGCGCCAAGGTTCATGTTTTTTGCCGTTTTCATACCTTAAAGTCTGGACAAGTATCCACACCAAGGTTCATGTCTTTGGGCATTTTCATATTCATGAGTCATGACCACAGTCAACACTAATGTTAGCAGTTTGTGGCGTTTTCATGCCTGAAAGTCTGGACCAGTGACTACACCAAGGTTCATGTCTTTGGGCGTTTTTCTACCTTAAAATCTGGACCAGAATTCACACCAAGGTTCATGTTTTCGGGCATTTTCACACCTGAAAATCTGGACCATAGTCTGGACCAAGGTTCATGTTTTTGGCCGTTTTTACACCAGGAAGTCTGGACCAGAATCCACACCAACAGTCATGTCTTTGGGCGTTTTAGTACCTTAAAGTCCGGACTACAATCCGCACCAAGAATTGTGTTCTTGGGTGAGGAAGTCTACACCGAGGATCGTGTTTTTGGCATTTTTTACACTTGAAAGTTAGGACCAGACTCTGCACCAAGGTTCATTTCTTTTGGGCGTTTTTACACCTGAAAGTCCACACAAGAAACTGCACCAAAATATGTGTCTTCGGGTGTTTTCACACTTTTTTTTTCTCTTTTCCTAAGAAGAAACATGGTCTTGAAAGTGTAAATAATCATAGTGATCATAAAAGAACAGCTCATATCAGTGGGGGTCAAATGAGGTTGAAGTCGCAGGAGTTTCTCTGTTCTACAGACCCAGAAAAAGCCATTTTTTTATTTTGTTTTGATTGGGCCACGAATCTATGCAGCTCAGCCAAAAGCCGGGTGCTTGCTTTGTGTTTTTTTTAGGATGGTATCAAAACTAATTACAACAAAGAGGCCTTCTCAGCCTACGAGTCCCCAGGTTGCGGGGAAAAATGAAGAAAAACGCAAACATCTATTGTTATTTCCCCGTGTTGACTTTGCGTAAAATATGAGAACATGCAACCGTTAGCGGTTTCGTAGTGATTTAATCTCTCTGCTTGCATCTGGGGAGTTAAAATGAAAAGAAAAAAATTCTGGAGCATGATTTGTTTTGGTTCAACTCCTGAACCAGACGAATGTTCGATCCACATCGAAGGGATTGTGAAAACATCTCGCTCTGGCAGATGCATGGCTAAACAGCTGCTTCGTAAATCAAGGCGATGGCCTCCCTGTGCACAAAAGTCAAGTCCGACTCCAGAAAACGCCCACAAACAACAGTTCCTCCCTGTAACGACAACAAGTTCAGTGCAGCCTGATCCTCCATCTTTCGGAAGCTAATAAAACAAGCCCTGCAGCCTGAGCATCTGCGAGCGAAGGACTTCTGCTAAAACCTTCAGAACCTGCTAGGACACCGGTCTCAAATCCATGTGGCTTGTTCGGCTCAGGCAGGGTAAATAGAACAGAGTTGCCAGGGAGACTCCATCCCCAGGCAAGGCTCTGGATTTATCAGGACGCCATTTTTTTCTGAGTTAGAACTGATGGGAAACTAATCAAGGTGTAACTCCCACAAGGATAACAAGCTCAGGATTCTGTCAGTAATGAAGTGCTCTGGACGGGCTCCATTTCTTTCATGTGGGGTCAGATACTTGCCTGGCCACAAGCTCCTCTCTCCCACATGCAGACCAAGAGACCCAGATAGCAGAAATTACTCTGGCTATTTCTCGACAGGACTGAGTTGGAAAGGCTTAGCTCTGGTTTGAATCGAGGCCCGATTTTGGCATGAGCCATCACCCTGGTTGCTGAGTATAATACAGCAATCAGCCCCTTTGTTGCTTGTGCCATGACCCTGGTTGCTGAATAGACCAGCCTGAGTTGCACAGACCCAGTTCCAGTTTAAAGTCAGTACTTAAACAGTGCAGGCTGCTAGAACTGGAGGAGGTAACATCAGCCCAATTTCCATCTTATGGAAATATTATTTACAAAGGAAAGGAAAATCAAATTTCACAACTTCAATGATGACATAATAAACAAGCACAGACAATACAAAGAATGAAGTCCTTTTTATTACGATCATTTATGATTTATTTGCTGTTCTGATTTGAAATAGCAGTGAGTGACTAGAATATTATTCAGGCTACTAGCATCAGCTATACCTATTATAGTGCACAGAGCCCCACCTGTGGTGGTATTCGTATTATCTTTAAGAATGAAATACAACACAATGCAGAAACAACATTTACTTCATTCAATAAAAATTGGGGAAAAACCTCCAGACAAACTCAACCACATGTGTGTATCCCTCCCACAATAAAAATGCTTCTGAAAGTCCAGAATTCAGCAATATACCTATTCCGCTTGAGCCAATACCCTGGATCTGAGTATAATATGTCACCTTGCTTGTGCCAACACCCTGGTTAGCAATTATAATATAAAGTGCATGTGCAAACTCCCTTGTTACTAAGAATAATTCTGCAATCGGCCCATTACTTGTGCCAATACCCCGGTCGGCGAGTATAATATGGCACCTGCCCCGTGCCACAAATGCCAACACCTTTCTTTCCAAATATAATGAACAATTGGCCCATTCCTCTTGTGCCAAAACCCCAGTTAACAAGTATAAGTATAAATTGGCAATCGGCCCATGCTGCTTGTGCTAGCACCTTGGTTGCCGATTCTGCGCCACACCAACTGTACCGGGGCTGACTCTTCATGCTTTCTGGGGAGCAAGAGAAAGTTAAAGCAAATGGAAGCATGATAGAAAATAAGAAAGAGCAAGGGCGAGCAGACTTCATGATGGACATGAAGAATAGATTCCTGCCTCTGCAGGGAATCCCTCATCACCAGGAGAACCAATTACAGGAGACAAATTGCGCTTGCTAAGGGAGGGTTTACAGAGGGATACACATGGAAGCTTCCTGTGACGTTGCGCAACGGTATATCATTCTCGCTCTTGGACCGCTTGAGGAAAAGCTTTCATATCGAGATTACCACTAAGACCCCTGGGGCGGCAAACTTGTTGGTCATGTTCGCAGGCAAGAAACTGAGGCGCAGCCCCGGAGACTCCAGGAAGGGGATACGGAGAAAGATGCGGCTGCGGTCGATCTGTACATCATCACGCGGCACATCGGCAAGAACCAGATGGGGAGAGATGAACTCGTCCGTTATGAATGAATCTCAGTTGCAGAATTGCGGGCAGAGCCTCTTAACCAAACAAGGCAATTCCTGCTGTCCCTTTTCCCTCATTGATATCTGCAGCTTCCCTAGCACTCCCGCATCACATCGTCTATCAGCCATCTGGTGACAGGCAGATTCAGTTTAGCACACACACTCCAGCCCCAGATGATGTCATAAATAAATGATCGGTCTGTGCTGAAACCTAGGCTGCTACTGCAGGAAAGGGAAGGGAGCTTTATCCTTATCAGTGTGGGTCAGATGGACTGTTTCTAAGGAGTTCTCAACTTCATATGGCAGAATTTTTCAGGTCATTTTTCAGATATTTCAGGTCAAAATGTGGTAAAATTGTAGAAAAAAAAAACACTAGAATTGATAGCCAATAAAGCATGACAGTTTCCAGGGAGCTTCAGGTAAAACATAAGACAGATAGATAGTTGTCTTTCTGGTGTATGTTTGTTGATTACAGCTGGGTAAATCATGTTTATTGAGCTGTAAACTCATTTTTTTTTTTAATTTTCATTCTCTGCTCAAGAAGCATGAGCAGCCTCTCCCCCAGCTCCACTGTGCAAGCGTCTACCCTAATAAATGGTTTAGATGTGCACTTCAAATTTTACATAGGTGAGTCCTTTCACTATTCGTCTTATTTCTATAAACAAAAAGTTGTTTACAAAAATTGTGGATGGAAGTTTGATGTTAATGTTAAAGTATTTGTACAATAAAAGTATCCTTTGTTCATGAAAAGTACTGTATGTTTCATTACTGGGTCTGAAAAAAAATCACTCATTTTGTTTTTTTTGTCCTATATTACCCTCTCTTTTGTAATTGGTAAATTACATCTGTCAACTGTCTACGTGTTAACCAAAGGACACAGAGAAAATAACTTAAACTAATGTCAGGAGAAGCAGGTAAGAGACGTGAAGAGTGGACGCACTCGCGAGTATTTATTGAAAACACAAAACACTAGAAAATACGGGAACAGGAAACCTGACTCACGAAACAGCGTACAACCACCATGGACGAGGAACTAAGGAACAAGGAGAACCATTTTATAAACACAGAGGGAGACAAGAAACAGGAAACACCTGGGACCGGGTAACAAGGGGGTGGAGCTTGAAATCAACAGGTAAGCAACAGGGGCAGAGACATGGGATAAACACAGGGCACGTGCAGACAAAGGTAAATTAACACAGAGACAGACCAGAGAGACACAAAAACCGGATGAGAACGTGACAACCAAGGACTTATACAGCTGAACTCTAATTGTGAAATGACTTCATTGTAAAAAAAAAAAAATGCATCCGTTCAATTAAACTTGCTTTTTCAGCAAGGCAAAAAACAAGGAACTGAGAAGTAATTAAAATTGTAAGCTCAATTTATATATTTATAGCATCCTCTACAGTGTCTGATTATGTCTAAACATGCCTAAACTTTTTGTAGCACATTATCACAAAGATCTTTAATAGAAACATTGAGACAAATAGCAAGTTTGTGGAATCCAAATGTTTAAGCAGATTTCACAGTGCACACAAACTTCCAACATGGTGGCGGTAGCTTCAAACATTGTTTACGCTACATTTACACTGCAGTAAAGATTTTTAAATGAGCCCAAATAAAAACAGTCCTTAAACTTAAACTTAACCTTATTCTACAATCGACATTTTCGTCTTTTTTCTGATCAGATTTATTTCGATGCAAATATTTTTCATGTGCTCAGGTTTGGCTCAGGAAAATCCGGTTTGGTTTAAACACCATAGAAATTCAAGTATATTGAAGTGAAATTATTTTAACCATTTTACCAGACAGTCCAGTGCCTGCTACAACTCACTCCTCTGTCAAGTCTATGTATAAACTGAGGGTCATGAGGGAAACTGCTTCCACACATGTTCTTCAGTATGACTCAGAGTTGAAGGTTCAGTCATATCCAGACAACTTGCACTAACAAGACCATTCAGGTTCTATTTCAGGATGGTCCAGTGATGTGTGGATTCAGGTCTTTCAAAAGTTCGCTTGAAGCCTCCAAGCCTTTTGAGAGGACCTTCACCTTTAGCGCACCTTCCCCTGCTACAAAGGCCCATTCCCTCAGAACACATCCTTCCTTTAATACCAACCGGTCAGTAGGGTCGCCAATCAAATCAGCCACTCGCCTTCTTTTATCCGGCGAGGCAGGGTGGAACTTTTTAGCAGCTTTATATCGGGAATGAAATGGGGTTAAATATGGAAAGGTACACCTTGGCACCTTGGAGGGCGGGTACCTGCCGGAGGACGGCAGCTGTTCGGGGGGCTTTTCATCTAAAAGCGTCCCATAATTAAGTTAGGAGTGAAACGGGCCTCCGTGACATTCAGCTATTCTTACCCGCCACACTCCCTGGGGACTGGCTGACCTATTCAACAAGTAGCCCAGATGCCTCGGCCTCACTGGGCCGACAAGGGGGGGAATTCCACTGTCAGAACCGTAAACCGTCACACAGGGAGACAGAACAGCTCTTTAGGCCACGGCTGGGGAACTGGAACTGGGCCTCCACAATGACAGGATGTACTGTAGATTAGGCTCTGCATCAAAGCGAGGAGCAGATAAACCCAAAGAGACGAATGGGGTCAAGACGTGATAAGAGCCACTGACCCAGAAAATCCAGGCCTATTGCTGTCTGATTGCAGAAACGTGCCGGACGTAGTCTAGAGCTGGAGGCTTCTAAAAAAACGGCCCCTTTGGACCGCTTTCAGCAGTAGAGTTAATGACCGCGGTAATAATGCTTTATCAGGCAGTACTTCACAGCCAAAGTGGATCCAAGAGCTGACATGAGGCAGTAACCATGCCCAGAGTGAAGGAGAGGAGACGATAGTGTCAAGAACTGGGACAACACAGCTCTTATACTCAAGCTAGGGCCAGGTACTGCTAAATGTGCTTAAAAATGCACTGAATATCTGCAGGAGAATGTAAAAAATATAATCGAAGCAAAGTTAAGTGGTTCTACAGTACAGTGGCTTTTACTCATATGTACTCATATCCCTTGTTTTTTTTTATATTGTGGGCCCTATTTTACCGATCCATAGCGCACCAATCAATTGCACACTGCACAGCTTGATTTAGGGCATCAGTGAGTCTTTGGTATGGTCAGGGCACAAAAAAATATGCTCTGCACAGCTCAAAATGCACAAAAGGCATGTACAAATTCTCTTAATTAATAGTGTAAAGCTGGAAAGGGTTACAAAAGTATCTCTAAAAGGCTTGATGTTCATGTGTCCACGGTAAGACAGATGGCCTACAAGTGAAGAAAGTTCAGCACTGTTTCTACTCTCCCTAGACGTGGACGTCCTGTAAAGGTGACTGCAAGAGCACAGCCCAGAATGGTCCATAGTTCCTCCTGACCATTGTGCAGGTCTGATCTGCAGCTATAGGAAATGTTTGGTTGACGTTTTTGCTGCCAAAGGAGGGTCAACCAGTTATTAAATCCAAAGGTTCACATACTTTTTCCACCCTGCACTGTGAATGTTAACATGTGTTTGTCTATTGTTGTGACTTAAATGAAGATCAAAACACATTTAGTGACCAATTTATGCAGAAATCCATGTAATTCTAAATGGTTCACATACTTTTTCTTGCAACTGTATATAATGCTAGACGTTACTGCGGATGGGTTGATAAGCACTACCCACAGTATCAGCGCATCTCTGGTCTGAAGAGTCGGAGTTTAGCTGTGTAACAGCACTTGTGGATTTGGTGGTAAGTGATGCATCGGCTAAATAACCCCTGATTCCACCCACCCAGCCTTGAACTGCCTCACGGGATGGTTTCCCAGGTAACAGAACTCCTACACAGCTATCAGATTTACGAGACCGCACACCCGGTCCAAAAACAAAAACACACTCCCTGATCTCTGTGTGTGTGTGTGTGTGCATGTATATGTGTGTGTGATATGTGTGTGTGTGTGTGTATATGAGTAATTCAGAAAGCCCACAGAGTCCCATGAAGCATTTGGACCAGGAGTCATCTTCATCGACATACACACACACACACACACTTCTATCAACACCCGAGGAATATAAAACCTGCCTCCCTAATCACACATATGAAGCCAAAGAAGCCAAAGTGTCTAAAAACTTAAAATTGTTCTCTTTAATGTGATTTTTTTATGTCAGCTAAACAAAAAAAAAAAAACTAATCTCCCAACTAACTTGTTTTAAGTTTTTTGTTAAATGTTGGTCAGACTAAATAACCTGTGTTGGCAAAATTACAAGTTGTAGTTAAAACCTTTACTTAGTTGAGGCCAAGCCAACTATTTGGCACATGCTCAGTACACCTCTTCAGTCAAACAGGGTCTACTGAGCAACTCTACAGGGGTTTTCACCTGATGTTGGTCACGCAATTTGCATATTGGGCTTGAACTTCCACCTCTCACTCACTATCAGTGTGTAGTTATTCTCCACAGGCTACTGCCTTCTCTTGGGATGTATATACTGTATGTTATTGTAGCGCCCCCTGGGGGTCGGCTGCAGGTATAAATTTAATCCCAAAGGATAGAGAGAGAAAATGGACCAGTCTAGGTTCGCTCGTGAAGCAGAAAGGATAAAGACACACAATCTGACTTTAGAAATTTTCAGTAAATGTATTGACACTGTTAAAATAGAGGCAACTGATGTAGAAAGGTAAATAAAACAGTAGATAAAACAAAACAGAAAATATAAGCAAGGTTTACAAATAAACAAATCAGGTAGTTACTCCCAAAAGTAAACAATCAGTATATAAAACAATATATTCACAAAAATATAGTTGGTTTTCCCTTTGTGGTATGTCTCAAGCTCTATTATATTCTAAAGGTTTCCTATTTTATAACTCAGTCCTGTGGGATAATTTTAGTACTTTAAGGATTACTATTATTTTAGGTTTAGTATTATTTAGTTATTATTAATGGTTATCTCGTTATCTTTCTTTTAGGTTTTGGTTTGACAATTAAGGTAAGTATAATTATTAAGGTAAGTATAATTATTAAGGTAAGTATAATTATTAATTAGGGAATTAGGATAAGTATAATTATTAGAGTAAGTATAATTATTGATTAGAGGATTAATGTATTCGCTTGTCTATTTCAATTGGTTAAGAGGTGAGTATTGAACCTGTAGTTATAATTCTGGAATGGTCACACACCAAGGTACCTTTTCTCCCAACACAATATAAAACCCAATAATTCACAAATTCACCCAAATAATAAAATAAAATAACAAAACAGTGCAAAATTCAGTATCAGCTTATTAGAATTAAACCCACAGTATTTACGATGTAAATCAATTCAGTTCAATTCACATTAAATGTGACTGGACGAAGCAAAGTCTGTTCTTTAAGTGTTTCAGTCCGTCCAAGAATCAGTTTATCGGTTTCTGTTCGTTATGCAGGTAACGCAGTGTAACTCACTTGGAACGAGGAGGAAAGAAAACAAAAAGGTCCATCCGTAAAAAAAACAGAAGGGATACTCAAGATTTAAGGCTCAGGTACGAAGTTCCTTTGGGCTGAGGCTCGCCATCGCGTCTCCTACTCAACTGGGCTCTCGTGACCAGGCGGCAGATTCTTATCAGCAGTGTATCCCAATCAAAACTGGCCAAATCCGATCCGGAATCGTTTAGTTTCAGACTATCTGGCAACCAGCGGCGAAAACTCGGTTCCGCGCATGAGATGACTCCAAAAGTCCAATCCACTCGGCAGATTGGCAAGGCTAAACTAGCGTATTAGTTTCCCAGCTTTAACAAAAGCGGCTAATAGCTCCTGATCTGCGATATTCACTTGTTAGATCCAAAATTCTAAACGGCTCGCTCCGTCTCCTGGCTCAACCGCTGTGCCGCGATCCGGCTGGCTCAGCTTCCAACTCGTAAGTGCGAGCGATCTTTGTCACGTAGCTCTGGACTAATCTGCTTACTAACTTGTGATTGGTGGCATTTTTCCGCAGTGGGTGGCTCTGGAATAACTTACTTGATAACTTTTTAATTGGTCATATTTTTCCGCAGTGGGTGGTTAACTTGCTTTTTACTGGTGAGGTTGTGGCGTAGTGGGCGGTTCTTTGTACCGTCGCTGCCTTTCTAATAATACCATTATTTTATATTATATATATATTTTCTTTTTACGTTTCCTTATTTTTATTAGGTTATTTTCAGAGATAAGTACTGTTTTTTTTTTTCTTTGAAATGTCTAATTTTATTATTTCTATAATAATTCATTATCTTATGTTTAACTTATTAAATTCTTATAATCAGTGGTAATTATTAGGAATAATTTAACCTGGGTTACATCCTCCCGCCTTAAACGGTATGCACGTCCCTGTGCATGCAAAGGGCATTTCTAGAAGGTGAGAATGAATTTATATAGGGGGCATCTGTGAGAGATTCAGTAAGGGCAGTGCTTAAGCCTTGGAATAGAGATTGCACTATGGAGACAAGGGGGTTTCCTAGTTCGGGGTATGTTAGCCTCTTAGCCCTTTCTCTGTGTCTTGTGGAATGCCTTACTGGGATCTCAACTTCATCATCTTCAGATGCATACTGGGACTGTGAATCTTGAATCTGAACATTCTCTTCCATGTTTCCTACAGGTTCAAGTGTTTCCTGTTTGGCAGTTGGGGTTACTACAGGTTCTGCAGGTGAGTAGATAGCATCTTGGGATCTTCCAGGTAAGTTTTTCTTTTCAGGGGATTCTTCAGAGGAGTTGTCTTTCTTAGGAGTTCTCTCAGGTAAGTTTTCAGGACTTTTCTCAGGTGAGTATTCCGCAGCTTTCTCAGGTGTGTTTTCAGGAAATTTCTCAGGTAAGTCTTCAGCAGTCGGCTGACTCGGTATCAGTTTAGACTGGAGTTCAGGTGTAGGTATAGTTACCAGGTTCCTGCTTTCGTGGAAACGAATGACTTCCACTGGTTCAGATACTAAGGGACCTTTGTAGTAGTGAACAGGATATTCGTCCAAATCCGAACAGGGCTCTGATTCACTTCCTTGCAAAACTGTGCGTGTTTTGGGCCTCCTTGCTTTGGCTTTAGGGGGTTCTTCATCAGGTATTGACAGAAAGTTGCAGGGTCGTAGTAAATCCCTGTGTAGTGTACGCAATGGGCCCTCTTTGTTTTCTGGCTTGACCTTGTACACAGGAAGCTCTCCAGCGCGTTCTACAATAACATGGACAGTGGACTCCCATCTGTCTGCCAGTTTGTGTTTACCTCTCAACTTCACATTTCTGACTAGTACTCGGTCATCTTTTTCTAGGATAGATTCAGTTACCCTTCGATCAAACCTGGTCTTGTTTCTCCCAGCCAACTTTGCTGCATTTTCCATAGCTAACTTGTAGCTTTCTTCTAGCTGTGTCTTTAAATGGTGTACGTACTGAGAGTGGGATTTTCCTTGTCGTTGGCCTGAGGTAACATCAAATGCAAGGTCAATTGGCAATCGAGGCTTCCTTCCAAACATGAGCTCATAGGGGGTAAATCCTGTGCTGTCATGCTTTGTGCAGTTATAGGCGTGCACTAAAGGTTTCACAAAGTCATGCCAATGTGACTTCTGTTCCTCTCTCAGGGTTCCGATCATGCTCAGCAAAGTCCTATTGAAGCGTTCCACAGGGTTTCCCCTTGGGTGATACGGTGTGGTACGAACTTTCCGTGTGCCTATAACATCACACAGCTCTTTGATGGTCTTCGACTCAAAGTCAGGGCCTTGGTCACTGTGTAGTCTTTCTGGGATTCCATAATGAACTATAAAGTTCTCCCATAGACATTTGGCAACTGTTCTAGCTTTCTGGTTGGGAGTCGGTACAGCCACTGCGTACTTAGTAAAGTAATCAGTGATGACTAAGACATCTTTAGTGTTACTCCGATCAGGCTCAATGGATAGAAAGTCCATGCAGACCAACTCTAAAGGTCTGGTGGCCTGAATATTTACTAAGGGGGCTGCTCTCTCTAATGGTGCTTTGCGGAGGACACAGCGACGACAGGTTCGGATCTTGTTTTCGATGTCATTTGCCATTCTTGGCCAATAGAACCGTGACCTTACTAGATCGAGGGTGCGTTCTACACCTAAGTGACCCATGTCATCGTGTAGACTTGTCATGACCATTTCTCTCCAATCTTCTGGAAGAACTAGCTGGTGCTGTACCTCATGTCCTTCTTGTCGTTTCCTGTACAGTATTCCGTTTCTCAGAAGCAATTTGTTCCATTCTCTGCACATAAGATGTAGTTGTGGCATCTCCTTCTTGGCAGAAGGAGAGGGTACCCCTCCCCCTTCTAGAGAGGAGATCACTTCCCGAATAACAGAATCAGATTTCTGTTTTTCACGTACTTCTATCTCAGACAATTTTGAAATGACGGGGAATCCTTTGAAATATTCCCCTTGTACAAAACCATCAGGCAGGGAATCTGGATGTGATGCCAGGGATTCCACCAATGGAACACTGGAAATTTGGGATGCAGAGTCAGATGGCTGGCGCACAAGACGGGCTTCACAAATGGCTTGAACTACTTCAGGGCCAACTTTGGTGTGATGAGCAAACTCAGGTAAGTGCTGCAATGTGAATTGGCGGATCCTGTCTTGCTCTTTTTGTGAGGCAGGGTCGTCTATACCAGTGTCATGAGGAAGTCGTGAAAGAGCATCTGCGTCCAGGTTGTGCTTTCCCGGGCGGTACTGGAGTTTGAATGAAAAGGTGGATAAGGCTGATAACCATCTATAGCTTGTGGCATCTAGTTTTGCTGAGGTAAGGATATATGTTAGGGGGTTACTGTCAGTGATGACTGTAAATGAGTTGCCATAAAGATAATCACTGAATTTTTCAGTTACTGCCCACTTAAGAGCTAAAAATTCAAGTTTATGGGCAGGGTAACGGGATTCGCTATGGGAAAGTCCACGGCTGGCGAAAGCAATTGCTCTTATCTGACCATTCTGCTCTTGGTAAAGTGCAGCTCCAAGACCTGTGGTGCTTGCATCAGTGTGCAAAATGTATGGGAGCTTAGGGTTAGCATAGGCCAGGACAGGGGCAGAAGTAAGCTTGTTGATGATGGTGTCGAATGCTTCTTGGCAGCTCTCTGTCCAGCGGCTTCCAAATGGCTCTTTAGGCTTGAAATAACGAGTCTTTACATCGTGAGCTTTGCACTTCTTCCTGGTAGGGCCGTACCCAGCGGTTAAGTCATTCAGGGGCTTTACGATCTTTGAAAAATCTTGAATAAATCTTCTATAGTACCCCGCAAATCCTAAAAATGAACGGAGCTCTTTAAGATTCTTTGGATTTGGCCAGTTTTTGAGGGCTTCAATCTTTTCTGGGTCAGTTTCAACACCATTCCTAGACACAATATGTCCGAGATATCTGACTGACGTCTGAAAGAACCTGCACTTCTCTGGGGACAGCTTCAATCCGTATTCTTTCAATCGCTGGAGGACTCTCAGCAGGCGATGTTCATGCTCCTCCAGCGTTTCAGAGAATACTATGAGGTCATCCAGAAAGACAATGACTTCCTTCAGGTTTAGGTCAGACATGCACTTTTCCATTAATCTTTGGAACGTGCTAGGAGCATTCGTGATCCCTTGCGGGAGTTTGTTAAATTCCCAGAATCCTAAGGGGCACACAAAGGCAGTCTTGTGTTTGTCTGCTTCATTTAGTTCAATTTGGTAATAACCGGATTTTAGGTCAAGTACTGAAAACCACTGTGATCCAGTTAGCACTGAGAATGTTTCCTCAAGGTTGGGTAGGGCATAAGCATCCTTTACTGTTTGTAAATTCAGCTTGCGGTAGTCAACACAAAGCCTTACGTCGCCATTCTTCTTACGGACCACAACAATTGGCGATGAGAATGAAGACTCAGATTCCCTAATTACTCCAGCTTCTAGCAACTCTTCCAAATGCCGCCGCACAGCATTGATGTCCTGTGGGTGTATAGGACGGGCTCTTTGCTTAAAAGGAGTCTCATCACTCAGCCTAATGTGGTGACTCACTTTGCTGGAGTGACCAAAATCAAGGTCGTGTTGGGCAAACACTTCAGGTATGGCGTTAAGTTTACTGGTTATTCTTTCCTTCCATTCTGCAGGGATAGGGGAATCAGCGAAATCAAATTGCACTCCTGACATTGGAACTGGTGATGGTGGATTTGAGGCTGAACTTCTTGTGGAGGGAGCACTGGTAAGTATCTGTTGCACAGCATGCAGTTCGGCTATGACTCTCTTAGGAGTGAGTATTATGTCATGATCCGATTCGTTTTTTAACAGCACTGGTAATTTTGTTTGGAGTTTGTTGGGCAAATTATGCAGACTACTGGTGACTATAAGACCTCCAGGAAGGGATGTTGTGGGTTGCTGTAAAACAAACAGCTTTTCTGGGCCTCTTGAGGTCACTAAGCCATCCAACACCAAGCTTTGACGTGCTAAGATGACTTGCGGTTCATCACTGTAGAGTCTTACGTTGCTCACCTTGCTGTCTTTAGTCTGCTTGTGTCTAACTTCAAGGGTTCTCTGCACCATCTTGTACCCATGATGCTGTGGTTGGTACTTTGCTGAACTCCCTTCACAGTAGCTGTCATAGAGAGCATCTAATGTGTTGGTGCCTATTAACAAGGGGGACTGAGTTGATCCACATGTGTCAGAAACCACTAGTGCTAAAGTGGGGACTTCAATAGAAGTGCCTAGGAAATCTTTAGGAAAAGTGATATTTAACTCAATGTAGCCAGAATAAGGCACAGGTTGTCCGTTGGCAGCTTCCACCTCCAGTAGGTCGTTAAGAGGTTTACAGTCTACGTGCGGCAAGTGGGTTTCATAAAATGACTGAGGGATGGTGGTTACCTGGGACCCTGTGTCAAGAAGACAGTTGTAACTTTGGCCATCGATAGTCACATGGGAGGTACATTTCGTTCCCACTAATCTATGCGGCAGTTGTTCATGGCATGTAGCATGGGCAGCTTTGTTGTTGATCTGCATCTTGTTAGAGTAGGGACTTCTTCTTGGTCCAGTCTCTGTCCGTCCCTTAACGGAGACTGAGGTCAGTTTAAAGGAGGTTGGGAGTCATGCTCAAGTTCCCAAGCTTGCTGCTTGTCTCGCAGTTGCTTTCTTTTAACAGCCACCAAGGATGGGTTTGGATCAGCATTGCACGAAGTAGCGATATGCCCATCTTCACCGCAGCAAAAGCAGTACCAGGGCCTTGGCTTTCCACTGAGTGCTTTGGAGGAACTAGCCTGAGTTTCACGTGACACAGCTTTGGAAACCTGTTTGGTCTTTTCTCCAGAGTTCACCACCTTTGACCTTTGTGAGTGTGAAGCTTGCAGATGGGTGATTTGACTTTGAAGCTGAACAATTTGTTTCTTTAAATCAGATGCATCTTCTGGTGGATCAGGACTCTTTTGGGACTTTAAGGTCTTGATTTGCCCCTGAAGTTCACCCATTTGTTTCTTTAACCCTTTCACCATAGCTGTCAACGAGCCTTCTTTTTCTTCTGCATCACGAATTTCAGCCTGAATTGCATGAGAACCAACACGATGCCTGACGTTTCCTAGGTGCTTCTTCATTCGTTGTTCTTTTGCTGTGTGCTTTTCTTCTTCAATGCGAAGTAGAAGTAGCAATTCTGGGAATGCTGGGGGTCTGTTTTTCTTCTGTTCTAACTGAAGATCTGCTAATAATCCGTTGTCCCAACAACCACGACAGAATTGACGCAGCAGGTGCTTGTCAGTCTCAGTAGCAGGTATGACTCCTTGTTTTGCGACTCTACTCATCACAGCATGCAGCCTCTGCAAATACTCAGAGGGCCTCTCACTAGCATCTTGCAAGGTGTTCAGAAACTTGGCAAAAAGTTCATCACCCTCCTCCACTGTAGCAAAAGCAGAATCTAACAGGTCAAGATAGGCCTTTGGAGTAGCCAAAGGGCCTAAGTGTTTCACCAGGTTTGCAGCTGGGGGCAGAAGACTGTCAAGGATCTTGCGAGATCTGTGTAGATCGGACAGAGAGGGATCTTTTAACAAAAGCTCAACGTTGTTGCGCCAAGTGTCATAATCTACCTCGCTATTGTGATGTGGAGTTTTTCCTGAGAATGTTCGAAGCCTTGCTGATGCATGTGCGTGTGATGCGGCTTCTTCACTTCTGACAATGTGCTCAACAACAACACGTTGCACTGCAGGTGGGTTTACGTCACTCAACGAGATGACTGGATCAGTTGTGGGAAACCTTCTGGAATCAGCCATTGTGGCACTTGGGTGAGTCTGAGAAGGGTGTGCCTGACTGAATGCTGGAACATCGCTGACGCTTGTGGTCTCAACATCTCCCTGACTGGTGTGGTCACTTGCTTCGTTGGCAAGAATGGACTCGTGGCACAAGGAAAGATGTTCTTGTAGAAGCTCAGAGAATGATTTGTTGCTCTGTGCAGCAAGTCTTCGGAGTTCATCTAAGAAACTGTGTGTGGCACTTCCAGCGGCTGGGGGCACATATACTTTTGCTAGGGCCTTCAAGTGATAAACATCTCTACTTGGGCTAGTATGAGTATATGGAAGGAGTGGCCTAAGTGTGTCCATTGCGAAGGAACTCTTGAATTCAACGATCACATTTTTGTGGAATGTTGAATTAGGGTCATCAATACGAAGAACCCTGCTAATAGGACCATGTTGCTCTAGGTAGTTGGTCAGATCTGAATCTGCTTCAGTTTCAGTTAAACCGCTAACGAGGACTGAGTTAGCTATGTTAACTGTTTCACGCTCTACTATTTCCATGTTGACGGTTTCTGTTTTATCAGCTTAATTGACAAAGTACTCTAATTTGAATAATTATAGTAAGTTGGGCGGAAGCTTTTATTTAAGTGTCTTTTAGTGTTAACTGCTCCTGGCTGGCTCGCCAAGTTCTGTAGCGCCCCCTGGGGGTCGGCTGCAGGTATAAATTTAATCCCAAAGGATAGAGAGAGAAAATGGACCAGTCTAGGTTCGCTCGTGAAGCAGAAAGGATAAAGACACACAATCTGACTTTAGAAATTTTCAGTAAATGTATTGACACTGTTAAAATAGAGGCAACTGATGTAGAAAGGTAAATAAAACAGTAGATAAAACAAAACAGAAAATATAAGCAAGGTTTACAAATAAACAAATCAGGTAGTTACTCCCAAAAGTAAACAATCAGTATATAAAACAATATATTCACAAAAATATAGTTGGTTTTCCCTTTGTGGTATGTCTCAAGCTCTATTATATTCTAAAGGTTTCCTATTTTATAACTCAGTCCTGTGGGATAATTTTAGTACTTTAAGGATTACTATTATTTTAGGTTTAGTATTATTTAGTTATTATTAATGGTTATCTCGTTATCTTTCTTTTAGGTTTTGGTTTGACAATTAAGGTAAGTATAATTATTAAGGTAAGTATAATTATTAAGGTAAGTATAATTATTAATTAGGGAATTAGGATAAGTATAATTATTAGAGTAAGTATAATTATTGATTAGAGGATTAATGTATTCGCTTGTCTATTTCAATTGGTTAAGAGGTGAGTATTGAACCTGTAGTTATAATTCTGGAATGGTCACACACCAAGGTACCTTTTCTCCCAACACAATATAAAACCCAATAATTCACAAATTCACCCAAATAATAAAATAAAATAACAAAACAGTGCAAAATTCAGTATCAGCTTATTAGAATTAAACCCACAGTATTTACGATGTAAATCAATTCAGTTCAATTCACATTAAATGTGACTGGACGAAGCAAAGTCTGTTCTTTAAGTGTTTCAGTCCGTCCAAGAATCAGTTTATCGGTTTCTGTTCGTTATGCAGGTAACGCAGTGTAACTCACTTGGAACGAGGAGGAAAGAAAACAAAAAGGTCCATCCGTAAAAAAAACAGAAGGGATACTCAAGATTTAAGGCTCAGGTACGAAGTTCCTTTGGGCTGAGGCTCGCCATCGCGTCTCCTACTCAACTGGGCTCTCGTGACCAGGCGGCAGATTCTTATCAGCAGTGTATCCCAATCAAAACTGGCCAAATCCGATCCGGAATCGTTTAGTTTCAGACTATCTGGCAACCAGCGGCGAAAACTCGGTTCCGCGCATGAGATGACTCCAAAAGTCCAATCCACTCGGCAGATTGGCAAGGCTAAACTAGCGTATTAGTTTCCCAGCTTTAACAAAAGCGGCTAATAGCTCCTGATCTGCGATATTCACTTGTTAGATCCAAAATTCTAAACGGCTCGCTCCGTCTCCTGGCTCAACCGCTGTGCCGCGATCCGGCTGGCTCAGCTTCCAACTCGTAAGTGCGAGCGATCTTTGTCACGTAGCTCTGGACTAATCTGCTTACTAACTTGTGATTGGTGGCATTTTTCCGCAGTGGGTGGCTCTGGAATAACTTACTTGATAACTTTTTAATTGGTCATATTTTTCCGCAGTGGGTGGTTAACTTGCTTTTTACTGGTGAGGTTGTGGCGTAGTGGGCGGTTCTTTGTACCGTCGCTGCCTTTCTAATAATACCATTATTTTATATTATATATATATTTTCTTTTTACGTTTCCTTATTTTTATTAGGTTATTTTCAGAGATAAGTACTGTTTTTTTTTTTCTTTGAAATGTCTAATTTTATTATTTCTATAATAATTCATTATCTTATGTTTAACTTATTAAATTCTTATAATCAGTGGTAATTATTAGGAATAATTTAACCTGGGTTACATTATACTATATGTTATATAATAATCAACTGCTTGGCCTCAGTGTTGAAGGCTATAAGAGCAAGCTACTGTTTGATGTTTTGTTCAACTCAAAGATCTCTGTTTGAATGTATATGTGCCCACAAATGTTCGGCTAACTCAAAATAATCCAATTTTAAGTACAACAGACTTAATTCATTTGAGTTGGCTCATTATACTCAAGTAAACTTGAGTTTGGGTTGTTAAAACAAATGTTGGCGACCCTTTGAGTGTGCATAATATCTTCCCCAATTAACAACAGTGTGTAGTCATTCCCTCTCTGGCCTCAGTGTTGTAGACTGAGGACTGCAGTGTACTCTCACTGTTTTTATTAAATGAGTTATTATAGCCTAGTGCTGGGCAGTATGATCAAAAATCATATATATCATGGTATTTTTCACTATATTTTTATTATTTTATCTTATTTATTTATTGTTTGCATGACTGGGCATTTATGTAGGTTTGTGACTTACTTTACTGTTAGTAGTACATATAATATTAAACAATTTTTTTAAAATTAACTTTTGGGTTTACTTTGTCCCACAAAATTACACCATATATGAAGAAATCAGACTTCATTAGCAGAAAAACAGCTAAAGAGCTTTAGCATGGTTTCCTTTTTTTAATAGTTCCATAAACACTAAAAATGGGCCTAAAATGCTCAATGTTTAGTATTCCAAAGAGACATTTTTCAAAAGCTCTATTGCACAAGTCAGACACACGTTTAATATCAATTTATAATATTTTCAGAAGTTCTTTTCTTTTTCCAGTCAACTCCAGTGTGTTTGCTTGTTATGCTAACTGGCTAACATTATCTAGCGAGCTGTGTGTCTTCTTTAGCAGCGCTGTTCTACACTGTGTGCTTCAGCACAGAGCTCTGCAGCGCCTCTAGTGGTATGGTGGTATGGGAAAAATGCATATCGGCTCAAAATTCTCCTCCAGTATACCGCATGAACCGAAAAATTCCACTACCTAATTTATTTAGAAAAGCTGTAATACAGGAAATATAAAAATGCACAGTAATCAACCAGATCAACAAGTGTGAGGAGAAACACAGCACACAGGTTCTTCGAAACAAAAACAAGGTTAGAAGATTTGCACAGAGGTGGTTCCAGAGGTCCCCGCACTGTTACACAAACGCACACCGAGAGCTAAAGCTCAGCTCAGGCTGGAATAACAAGAGGAGTAAGGAAAGCGAGAAGCCGCAGGCGGGAATGTGTTTACTGTTCTGAGATATGACGCCTCCTGGAGCGAAGTCGTGCAGGAGGCTCTCGGCCGAGTCGACTCTGACCCGTGCTTTTATAATTAGGGTGACGTTTCCCCCGATATTTCTCTAATTGCTCGCTCAGAACGAGCCAAGTGGAGGAGCCGTGGGCGTGCGTCTGATTAGACAGAGTAAATAAGAAAGTGAGTTTCTCCTGCTGTCCTCACCTCTATTACACACACACTTACACACACAACACACACATACACACAACACACACACACACACACATTGCTCTAATGAGTAGTAGGAAACAACGGGCCCAGAGAGGAAAAAGTGTCCTCACAGAAGTTCAGCATCAGATGCCAAAGAAAGTTTGCAAGAAACACAAACACACATATTTCAGGGCATTTCTGCAATGACTATATTCTATAACAAATTATTAATTTATTATAAAATGTATTAATTTCCAGAACATCCTACTGCAACAAAATACCAAGGGCTACATCAAAATAGCAACATTGCTTATGAATATATCAATGCCAAAGGGCGTGTTGGTCTGGAAGTGAGGTTTGTTCAGATAAATGTCTGGTGTATTGCTATCACTATCTGAATACAACCTAGACAGACATCAGTAGTCAGATGTTTATTGCTATCTTGGTAGTGAATTGTGCACAAACTCATAGCGTGTGCCTGTTGGCAGCCATGAACATTTATTTACCTCAACATTAAACATAAAGCTTGAACGAGGTCAGGTCAGTTTCGTCTGCCGAGAAGAGACAGACAGACAGACAGACAGACAGATACTTTATTGATCCCAGAGCCTAGCTGTGCCCCTGAAATAGCAATCCACCAAAGTCAGAGTGCTCCTGACTCTTAAAGGGAATGGCAAGTGATGCACTGATTGGTTTATTTCACATTACTCCCAACATACACCCTTAAACACTCTCTAGTCATTATGATAGCTAAGAGAAAATGACACACCCTACACTGAAACCATGGCCCCATAAGTCTAATTTCATATATATTGTATTATAATAATGTAACTAAATAAATAAATAATGTAGCAGAAAAATCTACCAAACAATAAACATTCAGAATATATTCAATCACCATTAGAATCACTATTTTCAGGAGGGTGCTCCAACTCCAGTCTAAAGCTCTGCCACTTTAATCAGGAGATCGCTGGTTCGAATCCCGGTTATCTGCTGGTGTTGGTCTAGTGTGTTACATCAAGTCCAAAGTCAGCAGTGTTTTCCCAGATAATCTAACAACACTTTATGCTTTTCTCTGCTGACAACTTTTATGGAGGTCCAGATTTCGTTTTCCAGCAGGACTTGGCACACTTGCCCACACTGCCAACAGTACCAATTTGTCTAATATAATATTCTAATTCTCTGAGTTTTGGGTTTTCATTGGCTGGAAGCCATAATAATAAACAGTAAAATATGTAAACGCTTAAAATAGATAATCAGTGTTGTAGGCTGTGGGAGCAAGTTAACATTTTCTCTGCTGCTGAAAGTCTGTGCTGCAACTGTGTGGCCGAGTTTCAAGACCTGGATTTTGAAAAATAGAGTACAGTAAGTACAGTTTAAACTCAGTTTCCTCAAGCCATTTGAGTTCAATTAACTCAACAGGTTTTACAGTGAAGGTATAAATAAGCCTCCATTTAAAAAGTCACCAATTCTGAGATGTGGGATTTTGTTACAGCCCATAGGAAAGGCTTATGCTTTATTGTATTACTGTGAATGACTACAGATTCGACTGCGCGTGTGTATGTGTGTGTATGTGTGTGTATGTAAACTATGTGTGTGTGGTGGTTTGAGACAAAGCAGGTGTATACACAGCTCTCCCCGAACGTCCACTCTTGAACAAAGCCGGTGGCGCGCGGTTCCCAGGAGGGGGGTAACGTGGCGGAAAATCTATGCGCAGCCACTCTTTGTTGCAATTCAGCGCTAATCCATTTGAGCTCCAGGCTAATAAAAGTTAGCGACCGGTTGTAGCGACTGGGAACCTGCGGGCAGGCCTGAATCGGCCTGGGATAACACCACCTCCGTTGCTATGGTTACTGAACGCTGCCCTGCGCCAACCCGGTGGGAAAAATTTGCCGGATTTGCTGGGGTTTTTATGTGATCTGTCTGCAGCTACACCATTCTGCAGACCACAGGCCAACAGCACAATCTGAACTCTAACACATTTAACAGAGACTGGGATATATATGCAGTATTCAACACATACAGCACAGAGCAAAGAGAGATATATCTCAGCAGTGGGAGTGTATACCTGTAATACACCTCTATATAACATTAGAATACTAAACCCAAATAAACATTAATAAAGTCAGTGATCAGTGAGAGTGTCTACCTGTAATAAACTCTATATAACATTAGAATACTAATGTAATTAGAACTAATTAGATGCTTAAAACCTTTGATGCAGAACACTAACTGTGATCCGTTGCTTCATCTTTTCTTCCAAAAAAAGCTATAACATATTTCCAAGCCAGACTCTAGCTCTCTCCCACTCAATCATACGCACTCAGAGCACAAGAAAAAGAGGGTGTGTGTTGCTGCATCCATCATCTGCTCAAGCACAGCTCGGAGAAGACACTGAGCAAATGCTCCTCTGACCTTTCTTCTGAATCTCCTGTCGAATTAAGCATTCTGCCAGGGATGGCTGGGCTCGTTGCCTCAGGTCCAGTTTTGCGATTTGTACGTTTGTGAGCCTTTTCTAAGTCATTTTTGTTATGATTTCATCTTCAATCTGTGAGTCTGTCTAGGAAGCATGACATTTCAGACAAAAGCAGTGTGATATCAGTTGCATTTCAGAGGATCTGGCCGGATTTCTCCCTCAATAACTTCTTCATCCGGTCCAGAGAAGAAATGAAGCCATTCTTCTTCACTCTTTCCAGATGGAGCTGAACCCCAGCCACAGACAGATAACTCAACCTGATGGCCCAAAAAGTTTACCTCCCTAAATTAGCCTGTGATTGGCATCCTTTGGACGCAGTCTTCCAAACAAGCTTTAAAAGGCTGCCTACATTGTTGCTACGCAATCAAAATAGTTCCCCATGAATTAGTTTGCTCAGGATTAGTTTACAGCTCTGGATCGTGGAGGTCATTGTACGCGAGGCTCTACAGCACAGCTTTTCACTTTGAAGGGAATATTTGATCTTCTCGAGTTAAGCCACAAGCTCCCCAAGATACCCTGAAAGGGAGCCACATAAATAAAAACACTAGAATATACACTATACATCCAAATGTTTCTGCACAGCCTTTTAAATGAATGCATTCAACTCCTTTAGACTGAATCCATTCAGTACTTTTGGGATGAGTTGGGGAGTCGTCACGCAATGCAATCAAACCCTCACAGCAATGCTCCAATGTCTAGTATAAAGCCTTCTCTGGACAACAGAGACAGTACCTCCAGCAAAAGCAGAATAAACTTATTTTAATTATCTTTTAATAGTCTTGATTAAAAAAAAGCAATTAATAAGCAGGTGTCCATATGCTGTATCATATCTTTAAGCCTGGAACATGCAACAAGTAAGGTAGAGTGAGGCAGAGTGAGATAGAGTAAGGTAGAGTAAGGTAGAGCGATGTAGAAGGGGGCAGAGTAAAGTAGAGTGAGGCAGAATAAGAGAGAGTGATGTTAAGTAGAGTAAGTAACAGTAAAATAAAAGAAGGTAATGTGAGGTTGAGTAAGGTAGAGTGAGTGAAGTCGAGCAAAATAGAGTGAGGCAGAGTGGAGAAGAGTAAAGTAGAGTGAGATTGAGTGAGGTAAAGTAAGGGAGAGTGAGGTAGAATGAGGTAAAGTAGAGTAAGGTAGAGCAAGGTAGAGAGGTAGAATGAGGGAGAGTGAGGTAAAGTAAAGTAAAGACGAGTAATATGAGGAAGTCAAGCAAAGCAGAGTGAGGGAGAGTGAGATAAAGTAAAGTAATGAAGAGTAGAGTGAGGTTGAGTAAGGTAGAGCGAGTGTAGTCGAGAAAATAAGAGAGAGGCAAATGGAAGTACATTAAACTAGAGTGAGGTAGAATGAGAAAGAGTGAGGTAAAGTAGAAAAAGTAAGAGTGAGATAAAACAAGGTAAAGTGAAGTTGAGTAAGGTAGACTGAGTAAAGTCGAGCGAAATAGAGTGAGCCAGAGTGAAGACAAGCGAAGTAGAGTGAGGTAGAGTGAGGCAGAGTAAATTAGAGTGAGATAGAGTGAGGTACAGGGAGAGTGAGGTACAATGGGGTTGAGTGAGGTAAAGTACAGTGAGGTAGAGCACGGTAGAGTGAGACAGAGTGAGGTCAAGCAAAGCAGAGTGAAGTAAAGCAAGGCAGAGTGAGGTAAATTAAAAAAAGGAAGTGTGAGGTTAAGTAAGGTAGAGCGAAGCAGAGTGAAGTACAGTAAAATGGAGTGAGGTAGAGTGAGGTCAAGTGAAATAAAATGAGGTAGCGTGAGCTAGTGCAAGGTAGAGCGAGGCAGAGTGAGCTTGAGTGAGATGAGCGAGAAAAAAGTAAGGTAGAGGTTCACAGTAAGTGCACACACCAAACTACTTCTTACTCTGGAAAGAATGAATGCTGCCAAGTTAAGCGCTAAAAAAAAGTTCAACTAATATAGAACTTAATTTATTGTCTTCTACATCAATATCGGGATATTAGTGTTTATCACACATTACACCTTTTGCCCATATACTGATATCATACACCCTTACAGCTTAGTATCCTCGTTGTTTCTGCTTGGTTGGAGCCGTAAGTCTGCGGACGTTTGACCTGCAGAAACAGATTCAATGTCAGAGTCCTCTGGTTCTGTTGTTCAGAACTTCTTCCATCAAAGAGGAATCACTCTGTTTGCTTTTGTAGCCTCACACAGGGAGCAGGACATGAGGACACTCTGACTGGCTGTTGAATCTGGATCAGAGCTTCCAAAGGTGACTTCTTGGCCTGCTCTGCTGGACATTTCTCTTCCCCTCTGGCTGGAGGAACGACTCGCGAGAGACCAGAGAAGTGTCTTCACACAGAAACACACACTCTCTCTTTCCTGTCCAGCAGAAAGAAGAGCCAAGAAGAGCTAAGAAGAGCCCAGCCCTTCTCATACCTTCACGTCCCCTCAGTTTCTCCTTTTCGGTGCACTGCATTCTTAAAAAATAAATGTTTTTACAAATGTTTTTTTTTTCTTTTGTGACGTTTTAAAATAATCAATTTAGGTTCCGTAAAGAATCAGCTTTACTGTGACTGTGGCAGACAATCCTAAGATTTATTTTCCTTAGTAAAGCCAGTCCCAGCTAGCTGCTTAATCAGTCCAATGAGTGCCAGCTGGTACCATCTGGGGCTGTAAACTTTTAACTAAATAATTTATACCACAGCCACCGTCTACAGAAGCAACACCTTCACAACACCTAGCTGTAGTTTCACAACCAATACTATATATCAATACCATAGCAGCAATCAGCAAGCAACACCTTAGCACCCAACAACTGTACCATAACTACACTGCAACAAACAACACCTATATCACACCTTTAGACCTGCCAAACTTGAAATAACTCTCAATAATACACAAAAAATATATATATATATTTAGGCTACTATATATTTATATAGGCTACTGCGCCTGCGCACATCTCCACAGCTAGATGCGTTTGCCATTAGCAAGCTAAATGGCTCTTAAAACAAACGCCATTATCTGCATTGCGAGTCCCATTCATACTGCATTCAATGGCGGAGACTAATCATTATTAATATTTCTGACTAAAGCCTGAAGCTAATCAAGGCAGGGCAGGGTAGGGTGGGTCAGTTGGTTGAAAGTGAAGTGCTCTGATTGGCCGAAAGCCCTCAGCTTCTGCGCAGGTCTCTGTGGCTCAGTGGCGGAATCAACTGGTGACAACCTGGGGACAACTTGACGGAAACTGGCGAAATGCAAGACCATGGAACATGGAATCGTACAAGCAAACTAGGAGGTCAAAATGTGTGCTCATTGTGCAAAATCACGTTGGCAGGTCTGCCCCGTAGCAACCACATATCCACACCCTAGCAACCATCACCATCTCACTTATTATCACTGCTAAGCTGATCTGCAATCACACTCACAACTTCTGTAGGAACTGCAGTCTCTAGTTATAGTAATAGAGATGCATGCATTTTATAAGGTTTCATGATTTTAAACTTTTAGCATCATACAAATATATTTTATATTTTACAGATATGTTTCCTGCACTGCTCATATCATCCTATGTCTGCATTGGTGCTTGCCAGTGTATGTGAGGAGGTTGTGTCTGGCAGCAGACTGATTAGGCAGGGGTCAGTGTGAGTGCAGGTGAGAGACAGTATAGCAGAGTTTAATCCTCTGATTTCATTCCTCCAGACCAGAATCCTCTATTATAATGCCCACACACACATCTCTGTCCTCCTGCCACCTGTCCACCTGTGTGCACACACAGTAAATCCACACTGAATTATATGTTTTCACTTTTGTCTTCATGTTTTTATACATCTAGACATACACAGTGGTGTGAAAAAAATGTTTGCTCCCTTCAGCATTTCTTATTTTTTAACATGTTTGTCATTCTTTAATGTTTCTGATCATCTTACAATTTGAAATATTAATCAAAGACAACATAAGTGAACACAAAATACACCTGAGTTCAATTTCTCCAGCCACACCTGTTCTCAAGAATCAAGAAATCACTTAAATAGGACGTGACTAAAAAGCAAACGATACTCAAAAGCCAGGCATCATGGCAATATCCAAAGAAAGTAATTGAGATCTATCAGTCTGGAAAAAGGTTATAAAGCCATTTCTAAAGTTTTGAGACTCCAACAAACCACAGTGAGATTCATTATCCAAAATAGCGAAAACCTGGAACAGTGGTGAACCTTTCCAGGAGTGGCCGACTGACCAAAATTACCCCAAGAGCACAGCAACAGCTCATCCAAGAGGTCACAAAAGACCCCAGAACAACATCAAAAGAACGGCAGGCCTCACTTGCCTTAGTTAAGGTCATCGTTCATGACTCCACTATAAGAAAGAGACTGGGCAAAAATGACCTGCTGAGCAAAAACATTAAAGCTCATCTCAATTGTGCCAGAAACCATCTTGATGATCCCCAAGACTTTTGGGGAAAATACTCTGTAGACTGACGAGACAAAAGTTGAATTTTTGAAAGGTGTGTGTCCCAGTACATCTGGCGTAAATGTAAAACAGCATTTCAGAAAATAACATTATACCAACAGTAAAACATGGTGGTGGCAGTGTGATGGTCTGGGGCCTTTTTTGTGCTTCATGACCTGAAAGAGATGCTGTGATAAATTGAACCATAAATATCACTGTGTACCAAAACATCCTGAAGTGAAAGATTCGGCTATCGGTTTGTGACCTCAAGCTCAGGCGTACTTGGGTTCTGCAGCAGGACAATGATTCAAAACGCACCAGCAAGTCCACCTCTGAACCAGTTATTAGGTTTAGGGGCAAACACTATTTCTCACAGGGCCAAGTAGGTTTGGGTTTTTTCTTGTCCCTTAATTATAAAAAGAAATCATTTTGGGCGCAGAGTGGTCCAGCGGACTAAAGCGCTGCCACTATGAGCGGGAGGTCGCAGGTTCGAACCCCCGCTTATGCAGCTTTGCCATCAAGCTGCTGGCGCTCAGAGGGAGCAAAATTTGTCCTGCTCCCTGTGGGTGGGTAGATGGCGCTCTCTCCTCACATCACTCCTACGGTGATGTCTGCAGCACAGGGCGTCTGTGAGCTGATGTACCGGAACCGAGCCGCTGTGCTTTCCTCCAAGCACGCTGTGATGCTGCTCGGCAATGCTGCATCAGCAGCAGCTCAAAAAGAAGCGGTGGCTGACTTCACATGTATCGGAGGAAGCATGTGTTAGTCTTCATCCTCCTTGGGGCATCACTAGTGATCGGGGGAGTCCTAATGAGTGGGTTGGGTAACTGGCCGTGTAAATTGGGTAGAAAATGGGAAAAATAGAAATAAAATTATTTAAAAAATAATAATAATAATAATTTGAAAATGCATTTTGTGTTCACTTGTGTTGTCTTTCACTAACAATTTTTTTTTTTGATGATCTGCAACATTTAAGAGTGGCAAACATGCAAAAGTAATACGAAATAAATAAGAAATCATGAAGGGGGCAAACACTTTTTCACAAAATTTATATAAGCTTGTGTCTTTACTACGCATAAATACAATAGCTAGTTGATGTGTGTGTGTGTGTGTGTATGTGTGTGTGTCCCTGCATGTGTGTGTCTCGCTCTGACCTCCCTCATTTGATTTAGCAGGTAATAGCTTTCGCATGCGTTACATTTTTGTTCATGTTAAGATCCTTTTTTGTGGCTGTCAGTTAATTTATGCCTGAGTAAAGCCCTGAGTCCGTGTTCAGGCGCAGGCCTCAGAGGCTGAGCAATATTTGATTACTCTAACATGCTCTTAAACAGCCTCTTTCTTAAGCGCGGCCTCGCTGGGTTGCGGCGCTTTAACCCTGGAGACGTCGCTGGCTGGCATTCCTCTGTCCTCCTGCACGGCGTTGCTGCGTGCTCTTATTTTTTCTAACGGCCTTGTTCCGCTGCTATTCCTCACAGAGCCATAGATTTCAGACTACATCTCTGCTGCTTTTAAACGCCGAGGAAAAAACAAGCTCACTCTCAGCCCACGCTCAGCGCCTGACCTTAACAGCGATGCTACAACGTCGCTAGCGCTAAAGTAACGGCGCAGGCTAAGGGCTTTCACCTTTACCTCTTGAATATAACATGACATTCATCTGAAATAAGTCGAAGCTTTCAGTCCCGCAGATACTTTTTTATTAGATAACTTCGCCGCCGCACCGGTGCAAACACATTTATACGTTAGCCGCTAACTCGCAGGCCGTTTAAAATGTCACCAAGGTGGCTCTGAAAGCACTGAAAGCAGACGTTATTTGGTGCTATTTGCCGGCTATGACATTAACTCCCGAGCGGCCATAATATCACGCTCAGGCCTACAGCGTGTCACTATGATTCAAGCTAAGCGAAACAGGAGAGCGCAAAATGGGCCAATTCTTCACAAAAGCCCTGAAATGTTTTCAAGACTCAATGAGGACCAGGTGTTTGCAGCGTTACCAAAGCCACACCTGTCCATCTAAAGGGGCCAAAGCACCACACATACACATACACACACACACACACACACACACATATATATATATTTATATACAGTGGAAACACACACATAGACACTTAAGTAAGTTCCCATATGTGCTCCACTGTGGCCACTGCATTAAATTTATGACCTTTGAGGAACCCGAACCCGATGAAATGACAACAGGTGCACAGCTGCAGCAGGTTTTTTTTTTTTTTTTGGACCTGCCTAACTGCCCCAAGTACGGCTACAGCACCTGAATGAACCGAAAACGACACAATTCATATTTACACAACGCAAATGCGATGAAGGATCAGCCAAGAAATGTTTGGTTGTGCTTTATTTTACATGCACTAACATAGCCAGGTCAGCTAGTTGTGAACACTATCACTTGTCTATTACATGTTACCCATAAACATGGCTGTTTCTTATCCTTTTAAGTCCTAAAAAGGTGCGCCACTGACTGATTAAAACCCTGACAACAGGTGCACCTTCACAGCATGAACGAGCAGGTCAGTATCTTCCAGTAGATCATGCTTTTTGCACCTTTTGAGTCGCGCAAGGTGTATTTTTGCACCCTTACGATACGAATGGCACAATGAAACAATATTGACCAGCTCCACATTCTCCCAGGCCCACAATATTCAATTGTCTTCTCACAGCAGAAGGACGGACACAAGCGTTTGTATATGGCGTCACATCAATGTCAAAAGTCGAGGGCGCAAAAATACCAGGTGAAAAAAATTAACCAGCGTGTTTTAACATTTAGCGTGTGTAAATGAACTTCTCGTAAGCACAAATGTGAAACTAGCGAGCAAAAAAAAAAAAAGGAATCGTGTGCATGGGGAGCGGGTTGTTTGGATGTTAGCATAGCCAGTTAGCTAACTCTCCTTCTGTCACTCTTTCTCCGCTCATGGAGGTAGGCGGTGAGTCATAAACCCTGGAGATATCAGCAAATAGTGTTTGCTGAGGGAGGTGACCCTGACTCCGCCCCCAAACTGCCAAATCCACCCCTTTCAAAACTCGAGCGCAAAACACTCAGTCGAGCACAAACTGCTGCTGCAGGTAATTCACACAGCGCACAAGGAAAAAAAGCACCTGAGAGGAGAAAAATTAAGCTCGAGAGCAACATTTTTTTCAGCGCGCACACGATTCCCTTTTTTCCCTACTAGTTTCAAATTTGTGCTCACAAGAAGTTTTACACACGCAAAATGTTAAAACACGCTGGTTAATTTTTTTTCACCTGGTATTTTTGCGCATTTGACATTGATGTGATGCCATATTTGTGGATGTTCTCAAATCTGAATGTAACCCCCATTTTAAGGGAGTTACTCATGCATTCCAGTTTAAAACTCCTCGGCACTTAAGGGGTTAATTTAATTGAGCTGAATCTAGTGTGCTGTGCTGCAGCCAATGACAGCAGGAACTGAACTGACATTCCTGAACCCTCTTCAGTTCATTCTGAACTAGAGACTGAGAAAACACTTACAATTTTTTTGTTTTTCTAAAAGTTCATACCACTGTATTTTATTTTTCTTGATTTTATGGATATTGGTTATTGGGTTTATCGAGGGAGAGAGCTGAAGGTGTACAATTAGAACGAGTAAAAAGTAAAAATTATAAAAAGCTAAACCAAAATAGAAGTAAACTAAATTAGATAAAATAACCCTAACTACACTTAATTACTTAACCTAATAAATAAAAGCTAAATCAAACTAAAGACAATATAAATAATAATATAATTATAATATATCTAGGAACAATTCATTCAAAAGTATTTATTGGGTATTGATTTTGAATTAAATTTACACTTTGTGCTTTGTATGTTCTTTTTTTCTATTTCTCTTACCAGTAAAGCCAATCCTTTCCTGTTACTTTCTGTTGTCTGCGGTTAATGCTGACACACACCCCCACCTCCTTAACAAACCTAGATGTACTGGTCCTTAGAGTGGCACATTCCTATATCTCCTGCATCTACTCGGCCTTGTTGTTGCTGAATAGTAAGCAAATTACCAGATTAGTTCGTAAGAGGGCTACATGAAGCAAGAGTGAAGTTTGTTGGAGCAGCAATGGGGGTCTAGCAGGCCTGTTTTCAGGGGTTGTTTTCCCTCGTGACTGTCTCGATTCTCGTGCACGTGGCTAATCTTCTATCTCATCTCAAAAAACACGTCCTGAACAATGAACGCCGCACAGTTAATGGCTGTTTTGACTGAAAATGAAATAAATGATTGCTGAAACACTGTCCAGAGCACGTGTCCCACTCATAAGTCAACTACTGAAAAGCAGACGCACCGCCCCGCTGCAGTCTGCGCTACACGCCGAACGACCGAGCTCTGCAATTATATCCATCGCTGCGGCGCGGGTTTAAAACGCAGGGAAAAAAGTACAGGCTGTTGATGAATTGGGCTTTGAAGGGAAAGTGACGGGACACACACTCATTTCTGAAAAATCTACACGTCCGCTATTATGTAGGGCCTCGCGGTCGGTCGACGGCAATAAGTTAAAGAATTAGCTCCTCTCATAATACGAACATCATGTGGGCTGGCATAATGAGCCCATGTCTGGGCATGTGTGTGTTTTTTTTTATATTCGTATATTTTATGTTATGTGTGTAAGGGTATGTGTGTGTGTGTAAGGTGTGTGTGAGTTTGTATGGATTCAAGTGAAACTCTATTGAGGTCTGTGTACAGATAATAAACCAAGCATCATTTTTAAGTATCACTATTCATTTGTAACACAAAATCACTGCACACTATTCAGAACCAGTCAAAAGTTTAGACACACTTTGAAGTTCAACTTATATAGCGCCTTTCTTGAAACCCAAGGACGCTTTACAATTAACACGTTTTACACACAAGCACATTACACATCAACACTCATCCACACATCGGTGAGAAGCAGCAGCCAATAGCGCACAGCGTACTCTCAACCGGAAACCACCGTCCACCTGGAGGACTGCATCGGGCACTACAGCAATTACCCAGGACAGAGTGCCAATCCATCTGGGCACACAGTCATACACACACATTTACACACACACACACACTTACATACATACCACACACTTTACACATACACGCCAGATCAATTTAGATCCAATTGACCTGATCTCCATGTTTTTGGACTGTGGGAGGAAACCCACGCAGACACGGGGAGAACATGGAAACTCCACCCAGATAGGGACTTGAACCCAAAACCCAAGCGCTGGGAGGCGATTGTGCTAACCACTAAGCCACCGTGCTCGCCACACACCTTCTCAGTGTTGTGTTTTCAATGCAACACTGTAAATCAATACTAAAGTCATCCAGATTATGAAGGAACATATTACAAATCGTGTATCATGGGCTCTTCTCTGGGGTTCTGTTAACTTGCTGTTTCTAAGGCTGGTAACTCTGATTAACTTACCCTGTGCAACAGAGGTAACTCTTGCTCTTTCTTTTCTGGGGCAGTCCTGATGAGGGCCAGTTTCATCATAAGGTTTTTTAATGGTCTTTGCGTACTCACTCATTGCCGAGTATTAGATTGGTTCAGTCTGTCATTACAGAGCTTTTCTCATACCCATGTTTTGTTAACATTGTTTACAATTCTGTCTTTTAATAACCTTACTACAATTTTTGCCTTGCCCTCTGATACGGCCTCTGATACTCGCTGTGTTTTGACCTGCACTGTCTCACTCCTCTTGGCATGTTTGACACCATACTTGTTATTTTTTGTATCTTGGTTTTGACCCTGCTTGTTTTTGACCACGCAGTTGGAGTATCCTTTTCTAATAAAACCTCTTTATTTTATCTGCGCTTGTCTCATGGAATTCTGATGACATTGAAATCCAGAATTGAGCTTGGACAATATTAATATTCAGAATGAAGCTCTAATAAAATAATAACAAGTTATTCATATCAAGTTCTAACATCTAAAATAAAATCATAAGAAATTAATGTTTAAAATAAATTTTTATAATATTAATATTCAAAATAAAGTTGTAATAAAATAAATACAGCTCTGGTAAAAAAAAAAAAAAAAATAGAGACCACTTCAGTTTCTGAATCAGTTTCTCTGATTTTTCTCTTTATAGGTATGTGTTTAAGTAAAATGAACATTGTTGTTTTATTCTATAAACTACAGACAACATTCCTCCAAAATTCCAAATAAAAATATTGTCATTTAAAGCATTTATTTGCAGAAAATGTTTTAAGAGTCCAGAAATCAATAAACCTGGTTTTTAATCACAGTTTTCAGGCATCTCGGCATGTTCTCCTCCACCAGTCTTACACACTGCTTTTGGATAACTTCTTGCCTGCACTCCTGGTGAAGAAAATCAGCAGTTCAGCTTGGTGGTTTGATGGATCTTCCTCTTGATTATGTATTTTTTCAGTTTTCAATTTGGTAAAATCAAAGAAACTCATCATTTTTAAGTGCTCTCTTATTTTTTTCCAGAGCTGTATATGGATACATTCTAGTATGTTCTAATAAATTCACTTCTAGAATTTAATGTAATGTTATATTAAATATGTTGGTCTGCAGTTTGTCAATAAGGCCACTAATTCTCTCTCACACATGTCCACACATACACACACAGACACGCACACACACACACACACACGTGTCCAAACTCCTCAGAAAGAGCCTGAGATCTGTCCCGCCTCTGAGAGAATGAGTTTGAAATGTGGAAGCTCTGGGGAATTTAGTAATGGTCCCATTAGCTGTGGAGCTGTTTCAGCAGCGGCAGGTGGAACTCGTCACTAAGCGCTGAGGAAATACACTACAGTGAGTGTGTGAGAGGAGGAGGACCGGGGGAGGGAGATGCTGAATAAAAGGCCTGGAGAGAAAAACCTCATAAAACCTCCTAAAGTTCCTTTAAGTTTTGAGGTGAGTCTATAATGGATCACATCGCTGGTTATCCTTACTTTTTGGGGACACTTCACAAGACCTGCCTGATGTTTTGGAGATGTTCCCACCCAGTAGATACTGTACAAATGTACTGATTAAAAATGATTAAAAAAATAAAAGACAAGTCTCCTCTTTAGCAGGTAAAATGCATGCTCTATAGGGTTTAAGTTGACTAGACGTTGACTAGATCAGGTACACCAGTGATGACTTTCTTCTTCAGGACATTACAAATAGTTGTACTGGCTAATGAGAACATGTCATATGCATTTTATTTTATATAGTTTTTTTTACAGCAAATAAATGTGTTTAATTTACATTTATTTATTTTCTATAGAACACTAAATCAAAAATGCACTGCTTTGCCTATGTACAGGGGTTGGACAATGAAACTGAAGAACCTGTCATTTTAGTGTGGGAGGTTTCATGGCTAAATTGGAGCAGCCTGGTGGTCAATCTTCATTAATTGCACATTGCACCAGTAAGAGCAGAGTGTGAAGGTTGGTTCAATTATCAGGGTAAGAGCACAGTTCTGATTAAAATATCGCAATGCACACAACATTATGTGTGACATACCGGAGTTCAAAAGAGGACAAATTGTTGGTGCACGTCTTGCTGGCGCATCTGTGACCAAGACAGCAAGTCTTTGTGATGCACCAAGAGCCACAGTATCCAGGGTAATGTCCACATACCACCGAGAAGGACCAACCACATCCAACAGGATTAACTGTGGATGCTGTAAGAGGAAGCTGTCTGAAAGGGATGTTCGGGTGCTAACTCTGATTGTATCCAAAAAACATAAAACCACGGCTGATCAAATCACGGCAGAATTCAGTGTGCACCTCAACTCTCCTGTTTCCACCAGAACTGTCCGTCACCACAATAAATTATTGTGGTCTAAAACCAGGTGTTTCAGTTTCATTGTCCAAACCCCTGTATGTGTTATGAAGACTCTGCATTAAAATTTCTTGACTTCTTGACTGATCTTGACTTCTAAGGTTTAATAATAACACAAGATGTCATGGTAGAGCAGAATGTACAGAAAATTTATCATAAAGTGTTTAGTAACCTTAGGGGATGGTTAAGTAATGCCCACACTTGTATAAGTTGTGAGGTATCATCTGTATTCAGTTTCTTCTAAAAGTATAGGAACAGTGAAGTCAATTCCTTTAGTTTTGTTGTAGACTGAAACATTTGGGTTTGACAATAAAAGATGAATATGAGACAAAAATATCAACATTCCAACTTTTATCTCCAGGTATTTACATCTGGATTTGACATTAAATTTAGAAAATAGAACCTTCTGTCTAAACCCACCCATTTTTTCTTGTAAGCAAAAGTGTTGGAACAGATAAACTTCAAATAGTATGAAGTCAATAAAACTATGGTTTATGTTTAGACGCTGACTAGATCCGGTACACCAGTGATGACTTTCTTCTTCAGGACATTCCAAACAGTTGTACTGGCTAATGAGAAAACTTTAGAGCTTATATTGTTTTTTACAGCCTAGACAAAATGCAATCCTGTGCACTGCGGTTTGCTTTTGAACATTTGCAGCTCCACACAGTAGAATACAATGTAGTTGAGCTGATTGCATTTTAAGAGCAATTCTGACAGTTTTGAAAATGTGTACTGTTGTGTATTGTTTTTCAGTAAAGAGATCAAGTGCAGTGAAATGTGATGTAATAGTGGCTTTGCATTTCATTTAGCCACGTAATCTGCATGTTAGTGAGGAAAAGAAATGCATCTTGTGGATTGAATTTACATTTTTACTTGGTAGCGTTTGAATTTTAATTTGGCAATAATTCCCCTCTATGGGTATCTGGCTAAAATTGTCCATATAGACAACAGACAAGTGACTCTACTGCAAAAATCACATTCAAATTCAGTGCAGAAGGCACCACAGATGCATCTCGCAAGTCAGTGCAGTGTTCTCTAGCTTCCACGATCCATGGCAAAAGTCCTAGGACACCGTACTAGTATACTAGTATCATCTCTGCAGCTCATAAACCTTCAACACATGAAGCACAAGCGCAAAAGGAGTGCGCTTAATCAAAAGCTGGAGTGATCATCATCAGTCTGGGTGATCTGGCCTTCTCAGAGTTTTCCATCCAGACCGTCTAACGCTTCCTAAATTCCTCCCGATCAGGCTTTTCCATCTTATCAAGGACACGGCGCAGTCTGGCCTGATCACAATAACGCCTGCTGAATGTAATCTGGACCGAGAGCACTTGTTGCTTGGCAACCGCCTCCGTGTCTGTTGTAGCAGAACAAGTTGCACCACTTCCAAAATTATTTTTATTTTACTCATCAGTCAGAGCTCCAGTCACAAGTGATCAAATCACAATCCTCTTTCTGATGTCGGAAATATCCTACAATATCTGCAGCTGGATTTAGACTCTGAGCTGCTTAAAGATCATACACCATCCCCGTCCTCCAGAGCATAAATAAGCCATGCCATCACACCATGAATACTGAACGCAGCTCCGCACTGACCTGATTTCTCTCCAACTTCAGCGTGCACTTACTCTCTTTAAAAAAAAAAAGCTTCCTAAATATTGGAAAAAATCCTGAATATTCAAACAAAAAAAAAGTTTCTTTATAACTTATTTAAGGATAATGTATGAGACTTTTGTATCTGCCTTTTGTGGATACGGATTCAAGGATTCAAGGGTTCAAGGAGATTTTATTGTCGTTTGCATCACATGTAGCACATGAGGTGGAAGGAAATTGTGACCTCACGATCCAGTTTACACCCAAGAGCTGTCGTTAAAATAGATAATATAGATAAAATAGATAACAAAATAAAAAAAACACAATAAAAAGAAAATAGAACAAAATAGACAAAGATAAATACACATAAAAAAGGGAGAGTGTCACGGATGAGTGGGAATGGACGTAAGTGCAGAATATTGTAATATATATTTATTAAACAAACAAGATAAATCAAAACAGTAAAAAAACGGACACATGGAATTTAACTGAATTTATTTAGAGTAGAGAATAACTTTTAAACAACATTCTCACCAAATATAATAAAACTACAGATGTGGGCGCCGAGTGGTCCAGCGGTCTAATGCGCTGCCACTATGAGCAGGAGGTCGCAGGTTCGAACCCCCGCTCATGCAGCTTTGCCATCAGCTGCCGGCGCTCAGAGGGAGCAAATTTGGCTCTGCTCCCTCTGGGGTGGGTAGATGGCACTCTCTCCCCATCACACTTAAGGTGGCGCTGGGCAGCACGAGGCGTCTGTGAGCGGATGAATCGGAACCTAGCCGCTGTGCTTTCCTCCGGGCATTAGCGCTAGCTGCTCAGGCAATGATTCATCAGCAGCAGCTGGAAAAAAAGGGTGATTGACTTCACAAGTGTCGGAGGAGGCGTGTGCTTGTCTGCATCCTCCAAGGGTCATGGGCGTCACCGGTCATCTGACTTAGCATAGCACTAAGAGCTTATTTCTTCTCACAGAATTAGCGCTCTTTAAGGTATTACATCCCTAAAGAGAAGCATTAGATGCGCCAGCCATCGCCTGTGAGCCCATCTCGAGGATTAAGTAACAACCACACCCCTAAAACAGCTTAGAATAAACGAATAAACTCCGTAAAAGAGAAAGGAGACGAGTTACAGCATTGCCGCTTTTGCGCTATTAGCATCTTCCGCCAACTTAAGTGGTAAGTGTGGAGAAGGCGTGCAGAGATATGGATTTTAGGGAAGCAGAGCATTAAAATTAGATCAAAGGCTTCATGGCAGAAATGTGAACATTAAGAGCAGGTCGGGGGGGGGGGGGTGATGGTGGGGGTAAAACACATTTTAACTAGAGCTGGGGAATGAGGGGAATTTTAATTGGGGACAGTCAGGGAGGGAGCTTCACTGTAGGAACCCACACAGATTCACACACTTTGAAATTAAGAATCAGCACAGACACCCTGAAGTTCAGCATCATTCTGTAGTCAGTATCATTTACAGCTCTGGAAAAAATAAGAGACCCATTTTAAAAAGATGATTTTCTTAGATTTCACCAAATTGAAAAAAACCTCTAGAATATAATCAAGAGAAAGATGGATGATCACAAGCCATCAAACCAAACTGAACTGTTTGAATTTTTGCACCAGGAGTAAAGCAGCATAAAGTTATCCAAAAGCAGTGTGTAAGACTGGTGAAGGAGAACAAGTCAAGATGCATGAAAACTGTGATTAAAAACAGGGTTATTCCACCAAATATTTATTTCTGAACTCTTAAAACTTTGTGAATATGAACTTTGTTTTGCATTATTTGAGGTCTGAAAGCTCTGCATCTTTTTTTTGTTTCAGCTATTTCAAATTTTCTGCAAATAAATGCTCTAAATGACAATATTTTTATTTGGAATTTGGGAGAAATGCTAATGTTAATTGCACTTAAACATATACCTATAAATAGCAAAATCAGAGAAACTAATTCAGAAACTGATCCCTACTTTTAATCAAATAAAATCACATACATGTACAGCTAAACAGCAAAAATTTAGAGACCACTTTAGTTTCTGAATCAGTTTTTTTCTGATTTTGCTATTTATAGGTATATGTTTGAGTAAAATGACAATTTTATTAATATGTTTTACTCTATAAACTACAGACAACATTTCTCCCAAATTCCCCCCATTCTCATTTTTGCAGAAAATGAGAAATGTCTGAAATAACAAAAAAGACGCAGAGCTTTCAGACCTCAAATAATGCCAAGAAAACAGGTTTATTTATAAAGTTTTAAGAGTTCAGAAATCAATATTTGGTGGAATAACCCTGGTTTTTAATCACAGTTTTCATGCATCTTGGCATGTTCTCCTCCACCAGTCTTACACACTGCTTTTGAATAACTTTATGCCACAGTTCAGTTTGGTTTGATGGCTTGTGATCATCCATATTCCTCTTGATTATATTCTAGAGGTTTTTTAATTTCGTAAAATCAAAGAAACTCATAATTTTTTAAAGTGCTCTCTTATTTTTTTCCAGAGCTGTATATCATCATGATATTCACACAAATGAAGATTCATTTCATTCCAATGAATTCTCTTTCTTCATACATTATCTGTTTATAATGTTATTCGAACTGAAATTATGAGTCAAAGGGAGAATAAGCACTAGAATCCAAGCTAAGCCTGAGGCGTGCCATCCTCCACACACCAAATCCAACAGAAGCAAGTTAAGAGGGGAAAATCCTCAGTCCAGTTCCAGCAAAGGAAGCCCACTCCTGTCCATGCCATAAAGGGATTTTCAGGGTGAACGGCTGGCTGACACCAGAAAACAAGAGAAAATCAGATCTCCAGAATTGGGAAATCTAACTCAAAGCAGAACTTTTCCCTATTTGGAGAGAAAAAAAGTCGTGGAAAGTTGCTTGTGTCCAGCTTTTTTTTCAACATAGACTGGACACAGCTTCTGGCCACTGAGCTTCATCCCCAGCAATAGGCAGCATGAAATCAGGGCCAGGGTGGGACATGTGTTTGACTTTAATAGGATTTTCAATAGAAAAACTGATGAGCTGATGAATATACTGTGATGAAACATAAAGTACAGCTCAGCATAATCAAAGCCATGAAGCAGAACATCAGCACTGATGAACATCTCCCTCATAGGAAGATCGTATTTCATGATGAATGGGCCAGTAGAAATCCTCCAAAATTTTAAATCCAGAAAATGATTTTCCAATATTTCTTTTCTCCGCTTATGACATATGTGCCAATAAATAATAAATGATCTGTAATAATATTTAAACCATCTGCATGATATTTTGTATGCTCTGACCTGGTATGGACTCCACAGGGTATCGTCTGAAGGTATCCTGTGATAACTGGCACCAAGACACTACCAGCAGGTCCTTCAGTAAGTTTAGTAAGTTAAGTAAGTTGTGAGGTGGAGCCTCGATAAATCACATCAATAATCATTGAGCATCCATAACCCTTTCTTGGACAACCTTTGGTTGGAACAGATCACTTCATATCAGTGGAGATGCTCCACCCAGTCATCTCATTTAGTTATCACAGTTTGCTTCTTGTCAAAGTGCGTCAGATTCTAACACTTTCCCATTTTTCCTGCACTGTAAACCCATACATTGTTTGAACTCAAATGATTTAAGTCTGTTTTACATAAAATTTGATATTTCTAAACAATACTCAACTACTTTGTATACACAGATACTGTACTATTCAAACTGAGATCCTTGAGTTGATCCAACTGAGTTTAGTCTGTTATCATTAACAGCTTCTTTTCCATTGGCTTCTGTCACAACCTATTTGCATACTGGGGGTGTCCAACAGTTTCTGACTAACACTCACCATCAGTGTGTAGTGATTCCCCCTGGGCAACCATAGAAATAAATCAAGTTCCCATTTAGTTGTAATAACTTGATAGACTTGATAGATTAACTCTAAAGACTGTTTCTTTTTTTCCTGCAGGACTATGCTCCATGCCACACAGCTAGATAAATCAATGTGTGGATGAAGGACCATCAGTTCAAGACAGTATCATGGCCAGCCCAATCTCCACAAATGAATCCCATTTAAAATTAAAAACCTCTGGAATGTAATCAAGGAGAAGATGGATAGTCACAATAAATATTCATAAATGTTAATACATTTTTGTGCCAGGAGTAGCATAATGTCACCAAAAAGCAGTGTGAAAGACTGGTTGAGGACAGCATGCCGAGACACATGAAAGCTGTAATTGAAAATCAGGGTTGTTCCACCAAATATTGATTTCTGAACACTTCCATTTTTTGCGTCCTCACAAAACCAAAGACACAATGTGCAATTGATCTGTGTGCTACTGATCACTAAAATAGGGCCCTATTTTAGCGTGTCTACTTTATTCCACTCCTTGGAAGGCACCACTGGAATGCGATGACCATTGTTATTTACTTCAATTTTTAGTAGTTTTAATGCAATGGTTAATCACTGTAGTCCGCCTGGACCACCTGTTTTGTTTATGACTCTTTCAACCCTCTCAGAATGGAGAGCCTTAAAGCTCCTGACTCCCGTTTTATTAAAATCTCCATCACAATACATGAAACTGTCACGGATGGAGGCCAGCACTGTTAAACCTGCCAGTCATGGATCTTTAAACCACTCGCCTTCATTATAAATACCTACTGTCATGGTGCCACAGACTGCAAAGAGACAGTGCCTGGCATCAGGACTTTTATGCCACGTGTCACTTCAAACCTTGGCTCCACCCCCATTACCCATCAGCCCCGACCACAACTTCCCTTAAATAAGATCAAGCTCCTAGCCCCCCCCCCCTTTTCTTTAGCCCCAGGATCCATTTAGCATAGCGCCGCTCCCATTATGTGGAAACACTGGCGCTAGTGTGCTAGCCCCATCCAAGAAGGCCCAGCTGGCTAGCCTCAAAGAACGCAGAGCAGGTAGTGAAGCACATGAAACCCCATTAGACGCGCTCTGGAGTAGCCAGAGGGAGCGGCTCGGCACTCTCGCTGGCGTCTGGGTGAGTTAGGCAGCGGCTGGCAGGGAAGATGCCCAGAGGGAACATGTGCTTTATCTATTAGTTTAGGACTGTCACAAGCAAAGGGAAAAAAAAAGTTCTAGAGCTGCAGCTAAACCTCAGCAAGCCAAGCCCAGGATAGCATCTACTCGCACCGGGGCAGAGGTAAGGAGTAGCATTTACGCTCAAATCAAGAACATTCGCCAGACGTCAAGAGCAGAACCAAGAAATGTATAAAAAAATCACATGAACTGAAACTTTATATCAATTTTTTATGATTATTTAGGTCTTTATACAGGATAATTTTCTTATTTTATGTAAGAAGTTGAAACATTTACCTCAGATGAAGGGTTTCAGTGAACATACCAGATGTCCACGTTTCTTCCTTACTTCCTAAACCGAAGAATAATGTAGGGAGGCTAACATTGCTAACATAAACAATAAAAGTCATTACTGACACCAATTTTTGGTAAACACACTGAGAGATGTTCATTTTCAGGTCTTAATTTAATAGCCAGGATGATAGCCAATACAAAGTTCAAATAAATGTACTTTTCATAATTTAGTAATGACATTATTAGGCATGTGTCATACACAGGGATATCTCTAAACAGGTATAGGGCTAGCAGTTCGGCAACAGTAAACAAATGATAAAAAGGGCGAGGTAAAAGTGTGGTTAAGAAAACACAGTCAGTAACAATAGGAAACAAACAAAAGAAACGCTTAGTAGAAGAGCTGGAAAACTAGACTCAATACTCGGCGAGGTAACAACGGAAATAGGGGAGTATTTATACAAGACAGACCAGGTGTGTGCAATCAGAAGCGAGGAGAGCGTGAACACCGTAGCATTACAAGATCAGCAGTGTCAGGGAAGTTCAGTGAAAGATCAAGTTTTTTGAGTCCAGAGCAGGCAGGCTGATAGCCCTTTTAACAAATGCATTTGCAGATGTGGCTCTCCAAACCATCACTGACCATCAGTAAATTTTGCATTTCATTTGGAAATTAAGGGATCAGAGTCTGGAGGAAGAGTGGAGAGACACACAGTCCCAACTGTTGAGCTCTAGTGTGAAGTTTCCACAATCAGTGATGGTTTGGAGAGACATGTCATCTGTTGGTGTTGGTCCACTGTGTTTTATTATCAAGTTTAAGTCTTGGCACACTTGGCACACTGCCCACACTGCCACCAGAATTAGAATACTAATTAGTCTTCACCAATAAAATACATAAATGCCTAAAATACATCACTCCGTGTGTAATACATCTATATAATATATGAGTTTCACATTTTAGATTGAATTACTGAAATAATGAATGTTATTCTAATTTGTTGAGAAGTACTAATGCATGAATCGAGTGGCACCAGCATCCTTAACCAGCAATAAACAGTGGAACTGTGCTCTCTGGAAAGAGTTGGGGAGTTAAGGATGAGGTGAGGTAGTTGTCTTTTAGCATCCTAGTAGAAACTAGTAGAAAGTCTTGCCTTTACTGTAGAGACAGTTACTAAAACAAAGCAGAATAAACTCTTTTTAATACCCTTCGTATCAAAATACTCAAATGAATGAGAATGTGTCCCAATACTTTAGTCCATTTAGTGTATGTTAAACATGCTTCCTCACACACTTTCAATAGCAGTAATTTATTACTGGCTTGTCAAGGAACGTTTGGCTTTATTTGTCATAACAGCAGTAGGAGGACTGCATTAGCATCACTGCTGTGCCACCGAGCCTCTATAGCAACAACTCACTCAGAAGCCAATCCATCACACACACACATTCACCCTAAATCAACCCTGAACCCGCTCTCACTGCGCCCACATCCCTCTAACAACTGGACCAGGAACAAAGACCAGTATGAGAGCCCGAGACAAAGTGAGGTTTCCATAACAGGCCCCAAAACAGTCACGGCAGGGGCACAGCACAGCCCTGTATACGCTTACCTGGACCGGCCTATTAGAGACAGCTTGCTCCGGCCAAATGACCTGAATTTCCCTCAAGCCTCAGAGCACCGGCAGCACTCCAGTACATCCACTTCAGCAAGGAGTTCTGAAGCCTTTATAAAAGGATCCTTTCATGTTCCAGAACTTTACACACGCCTAAATGCGATGGGTTGGATATAGCTTTCATCAAATATGGATGGATATACCCTAATATAGGGCTGCACGATGCATATGAACAAAAGGACAAGGGTAAACAGGGATTCTGCTGTCTGTGACGTTGATGTTTTATCTACTGACCTTCATTAACAATTTAATAATCATGATGAATGTACTGAAGGTGATCTCAGAAAGAACAACATTGATATCTGTATTTTGTGTCAATCAATCATACACAGACTGATAAAACGACACAAATCAAAACTTCTCCTAGACTCTTCCTGATTTTTCCTATTTTTTTAGTTTGCTAAACTCCTCCCAAAGTTCTCCAAGGTCACCCCCTCTCTTCCCAAAATCTCTAAGTTTGCCCCCTCTCCTTGCAAGTTCTTAGAGTTTGCTCCTCTCTCTTTCCAAATTTCTTAGAGGTTGCTGCCTCTTCTCACAATGTTTTCTGAGCCTTCCCTTTCTCTTCTCAAACTTCTCTACGTTTGCTTCCTCTATTCTCAAACTTCTCTACGTTTGCTTCCTCTATTCTCAAAGTTCTCTACGTTTGCTTCCTCTATTCTCAAAGTTCTCTACATTTGCTTTCTCTATTCACAAAGTTCTCAGAGTTTGCTTCCTCTATTCTCAAAGTTCTCTACGTTTGCTTCCTCTATTCTCAAACTTCTCTAAGTTTGCTTCCTCTATTCTCAAAGTTCTCAGAGTTTGCTTCCTCTATTCTCAAAGTTCTCTAAGTTTGCTTCCTCTATTCTCAAAGTTCTCAGAGTTTGCTTCCTCTATTCTCAAAGTTCTCTAAGTTTGCTTCCTCTATTCTCAAAGTTCTGAGTTTGCTTCCTCTATTCTCAAAGTTTTTAGAGTTTGCTTCCTCTATTCTCAAAGTTTTTAGAGTTTGCTTCCTCTATTCTCAAAGTTCTCTAAGTTTGCTTCCTCTATTCTGAAAGTTCTCAGAGTTTGCTTCCTCTATTCTCAAGATTCTCTAAGTTTGCTTCCTCTATTCTCAAAGTTCTCAGAGTTTGCTTCCTCTATTCTCAAAGTTCTCTAAATTTGCTTCCTCTATTCTCAAAGTTCTGAGTTTGCTTCCTCTATTCTCAAAGTTTTTAGAGTTTGCTTCCTCTATTCTCAAAGTTTTTAGAGTTTGCTTCCTCTATTCTCAAAGTTCTCTAAGTTTGCTTCCTCTATTCTGAAAGTTCTCAGAGTTTGCTTCCTCTATTCTCAAAGTTCTCTAAGTTTGCTTCCTCTATTCTCAAAGTTCTCTGAGTTTGCTTCCTCTATTCTCAAAGTTCTCCAAGTTTGCTTCCTCTATTATCAATGTTCTCTAAGTTTGCATCATCTGTCTTTCCAAAGTTTTTAGAGGTTGATGCCTCTCTTCCCAAATGTTTCTAAGTTTGCCCCTCTCTTCCCAGAGGTTCTCTAAGGTTGCTTCCTCTCTTCCCAGAGTTCTCTAGGGTTGCCTCCTCTATTCTCAAAGTTTTCAGAGTTTGCTGACTCTCTTCCCAATGTTCTCTAATTTGCCTCATATTTTCCCTAAGTACTCTAAATTTGTCCCTCTTTTTCCAACATTCTGTAAGTTTGCCTCCTCTTCTCCCAAAGTTCTCTAATTTGCCTTCTCTCTTCCTGAAGTTCTAAGAGGTTGCTGCCTCTCTTTCCAAATTCCTTAAGTTTGCCATCTCTCTTCTTAAAGTTCTCTGAGCTTTCCCCCTCTCTTCCTACAGCTCTCTAGGATTGCCTCCTTTTATCCCACAGTTCTCTACATCTGTTCTATCTCTTTCCAAAGTTCTTCAATTTGCTATATCTTTATCCCAAAGTTCTCCATTTTGCCTCATCTCTTCCCAAAGTCCTCTAAGTGTGCCCCTCTCTTCCCAAAGTTCTCTGATTGCATCACCCCTCTTTCCAAAGATCCTTTCAAAGTTATGTTTGCCTCATTTACTTTCAAAGTTTTATATTCTTGCCCCCTCTCTTCCCAAAGTTCAACAAGTTTGCTTCCTCTTCTCACGAAATTCTCTTTTACAGTCTCTTCTTTTATTATAATATGCTGATTATTATAGGGCTAAAATTACTAATGTAGATTAAATATTCAGGGAAAAAGATTCAAATGTGAATAATCAGTGATAAATTAGGACAGATTTGTCTCACATTTAACCTCTTCTGCTGATTTCGACCCTCCTTGACCCATAAATTTTGATATGCCATGTCTACTGAAATTTGCATATCCTATTGTCTAATTCAGTTCAGAATAAGCCTCTCATTGCCTGCTCAGGTCTGTGGTGAGATCTATCTGAGAACAGTCATTCCTCTGTGCTGATAAAATCTAGCACAGACGTTTTGAATCCAACCTTTTATCACTCTCGTTTCATTCAATATTCCCATTGCTGCATATTTGAAATTCATAGACAGGCACTAGTCTAGATTCGACTGAGCATCCATCAATGGGCCTTTCATTAACTGGCGCTGGGGAGACGCTGTCGATGCTGTTGTTTGTTGTGGCTGAAACATTTTTTTAAGGCTAAAGAAGGGAAAACAAAAATATATTGCTTTTAAATTAAAAAAGTTACTTTGTTTCTTTGCAAGGGAAATGATTTTTTTGCGTAAGAAGGCTGAAATACAGCTTGATGTAAAATGAAGAGACCACTTCAGTTTCTGAATCAGTTTCTCTGATTTTGCTATTTATAGATATATGTTTGAGTAAAATGAACATTGTTGTTTTATTCTATAAACTACAGACAACATTTCTCCCAAATTGCAAATGAAATTATTGTCATTTAGATGATTTATTTGCAGAAAATTAGAAACGGTTTCAATAACAAAAACAATGCAGCGCTTTCAGACATCAAATAATGCAAAGAAAACAAGTTCATATTCATAATGTTTTCATAGAGTTCAGAAATCCATACTTGGTGGAATAACCCTGGTTTTTAATCACAGTTTTCCTACCACTGAATCTTGGCATGTTCTCCTCCAATAGTTTTACACTCTGCTTTTGGATAACTTTATGAAGTTCAGCTTGGTTTGATGGCTTGTGATCATCCATCTTCCTCTTGATTTTATTCTTCCTCTTGAGTTTTCAATTTGGTAAAAATCTAAGAAACACATCATTTTTAAGTGGTCTCTTATTTTTTTCTCAGAGCTGTATATTCAGTGAGCGGGCAGGGCTGTAAGATAAATAGACATTCATATTTGCAGTTTTTTTTTTCTGACATAAAAAACACATTTTACCACATTTCTCTCAACATTCAAGGTTGTTCTCACAGTTTCAGTTTAATCTAGGGAGTGAATGGTGCATTTTTAACCGTGTTAACACACTACGTCAAGCCATTTCATTAAAAAGCTGCTCATAAGGGTCTTTAATGTGGCGTATAAAGTAAAACAGTTTGGAATAGACTTGTGGTGAAAGACAGCTTGTAAACTGCCACCTCGTAAAAAGTGCTGGCATGCACGCTAGTGCTTAATTAACGGCAGGCAGGAATCAGCTGCGCAGATAAAGCAGAGAACGTGTTTCTGTGTGTGTGTGAGTGAGTGTGTGTGTGTGAGTGTGTGTGTGTGTGTGTGTGTGTGTGTGTGTGCAGACGGAAATAAGACGTGTCTGTGATGCTGACCTGATCATCATAGCGGTAAGTGAGGTACTGCTCCCCTGTGGTGTCCTCTAGAAAGCTTCCTTGTGGAGAGAGTGCAAACTCCGGCAGGAAGTACGCACTCTGAGAATCGCTCGGTTCCCCCTGCAGAGGAAAACACACAATTAAATCTATAGCAGTAATAAAAAATACACTTTTATATGTATATATCACTTAGGCTGTGTTCACATTACCAGACTCGAGTGACTCAAATCAAATTTTTTGCTCAATGTGGCTCAGATCTGATTTTTTCATGCTTGTGTGAACGCGCCTAATACATTTTTTTTCTAATCAGATTTGAGTCACTTTCATATGTGGTTCTAAAATGAATACATATCCGATCCATGGACATGCGACATGAACGTGAACGGTCAAATCATGTGGATTCAAATTCATGCATCTTTTTTTTTTCTTTTACATATGCCCCACAAACACATCTCTTGGTTGTTGGTTGTTTTTGCAGCTATAGCTGCAAAAAAAACAGCAAAAGCAAACCACCTGGCCTTTTTTCACCTCCTTGACCTGAGCATGAACTTCAGACCAGCTGTTTGCTGTTTCTCCACTCCAGCAATGGATTCTCCACATATGAGCTGCTAACAAACACATCCATTTCCCTTTATAAAGCTACGAGTCGTCTCTCAAATGAGTTTTTTTATTCTTGTTGGTGAAGAAGGAGACGTTTATACATGTATCAATGTGTGCATGTGAGGCGTTTCAGGGGCAGATTCGTTCACATTACTCACAGATACAGATCACTTACATTTGTGAATGTGAACCCTCAAGATCTGAGCAAAAAATTCAGATTTGACCAATGTGGCTTAAGTAATGTGAACGTAGCCTTAGTGCCGCAACACTCCTGATTGCTTAAAATTGTGTGTTGTTTGTCAGTAATTACTCTGAAGTGATTTTAATCCAGTATGATTCTAGTGTATATTTTCTGGAATTATTTGAATCTAGTATGTACAGATCTGGAAAAAATTAAGAGACCACTTCAGTTTTGTCAATCAGTTTCTCTGATTTTGCTATTTATAGGTATATATTTGAGTAAACTGAACATTGTTGTTTTATTCTATAAACTACAGACAACATTTCTCCCAAATTCCAAACTCCAAAAAATATTGTGATTTAGAGCATTTATTTGCTGAAAATGAGAAATGGCTGAAATAAAATAAATGTAGAGCTTTCAGATCTCAAATAATGCAAAGAAAAAAGTTCATATTCATGAAGTTTTAAGAGATCAGAAATCAATATTTGGTGAAATTGTCCTGGTTTTTAATCACAGTTTTATTCACATGCATCTTGGCATGTTTTCCTCCACCAGTCTTACACACTGCTTTTGGATAACTTTATGCCTGCACTCCTGGTGCAAAAATTCAAGCAGTCCAGCTTGTTTTGATGGCTTGTGATCATTCATCTTTCTCTCTCTTGATTATATTCCAGAGGTTTTGAATTTGGTAAAATCAAGATGAAACTTGATGGTCTCTTATTTTTTCCAGAGCTGTATTTGTAGTGTGTTTAGTTATTACAGTCTGGCAACTTAGAACACTGAAACCAGCTACCAACAAAACTTGGTCTTAAGCTGAATGGTAAGGAAAGGGCAATTAAACCCATTTCTTACTCTGAATTAATTCCATCCGATAAAAAAAAGCAAAATTCAGGGTTTTGGGACTGATAAATGTTTACACCATTACTCTACTGGCTAAATTCAATAGGACAGTGTCTTAAATCACAAAGCAATTCCTCCAAACTACATCAGGAGACTCCAAAACAGAGCACAGAGGGTGATCACCTGTCAACCCTCATCAGAGCCCCACCCACTAGACCCATTGAAGACACACAATTTCCGTCATTTTGCTTGAAAACTTCGGAAAGTACACAGCAGGATTAGCCAGTAGGCTTCGTCTGATTGAGGGATCTGTAGCAAGTCAGATAATCGAGATGTAAGTACTTTCAAATAATGGGTTTTGTGCTTCATGTTTTGCAATTTAGCTCAAGCTAAAACAACACGAACATTTATGAACATTTTGTATAGCCCACAGACCTATTCTATACTAACCTCTGTAAAAATAGGTATAATGTGTCCCCTTTAAGAGCCGGTGTTAGGTGTGAAATTGTTCTTCACACAGAGTAACTTACAAACTTGGATTTAATTATACTGGGGATAAATGGAATAAGTGGACTATTTTTTACACAACACTCTGCATGTATCCTTCCACCATCCTTCCACACATTTTGAAAAGGAGTACAGTGGAGTACATTGCCTCATAAAGCTTTGGGAAAAAAAATTACACAAATTAAAAATGATGAGTTTCTTTGCATTATTTGAGGTCTGAAAGCTCTGCATCTTTTTTGTTATTTCAGCCATTTCTCATTTTCTGCAAATAAACCACAATTTTCTTTTTATTTAAACATATACCTATAAATAGCGAAATCAGAGAAACTGGTTTAGAAATTGAAGTGGTCTCTTAATTTTTTCCAGTGTTGTATAAATACACTGATGGGCGTAGTGGTCTGGAAGTGAGGGGTGTTCAGGTAAATACCTGGCATGTTTATATCTTGCCCGCAGGAAATACAGGTGCACCACTGACTGATTAAAACCCTGACAACAGTCGACAGTCAACCGCCCAATCCTATCTTACCCATGTAGGAACTCGCTGCAGTGCACAAATCCAGCTTTTACATCAACACAGATTCGACAGAATAAAGTATAAAATAACATTTCTGTCCCCTAAATTACCTACTGGTTCACCTTCACAGTGTGAACACGCAGGTCAGTTTCCTTTGTGGAGACAAACACAGAATGCCGCGCTCTTAATATACCAACGCACCAAAGTCAGAGCACACCTGGGTCTTAAAGGGAATGACAACTGGCACACTGATTGGTTTATTTCACGTCACGCCCAAAAACACACCAATAATTATTTAAGAGAACAAGTTCATGCCTTTTGTGCATTTCAAGATGCACAAGGTGTATTTTTTGTGTCCTCGCGATGCCAAAGACACACCGACACACCCCTAAATTAAACTGCGCAATGTGCAATTGACCGGTGTGCTGTACATCACTAAAATAGCCCTTAAACTGCCCCATTTAAATTAAGTTTCAATGCATCACTTTATTTTAATGCAAAAACATGTCTTTTTCTCACTGGGTCTCCAACGGCAGATTCAAAGTTCAATCAGAAACAATCCCGAGAAGAAGCGGGGCTTTAGAAATGAGCCTCGCTTGGCCGGAGAGGAAATTCCCCCATACCCAGAAGGCTTTACTCTCAAAGCTTAGCGGCAGCACACGCACCAAATCCTCAATCTTGGCTTTCGTTTTCCAGCACAATACACTCACTGTGTTAATTCGCAGTGCGGAGGGGATTCGCCGGAGAGGACGGCCACACGGCCATAAACTATTTATGAAAGTAGAAGAGGTTAGAGGAGGATGGAGGGATCTCTCTCGAAGGATGAAAAAAAGGGTTTTCCTTCCCCTCTCTCATGAAACGCATTTGCAAACGAGGATCCAAGAAAGCGGCCGGTCTGGCTTCATGCGTTTCATTCCAGCTCCGTGCTCTGGAACAGTGTGCTCAGAGAGTCAGCGCCTGAGAAAACGGCCTTAAGCCTTCATTATTTCTGATCTGAAGAGCTTCAGTGGGACAGACTTCTATGAAACGTTTTTTTTATGAACCTGCCTACACAGAGTGTAAACTGATAAACATTAAAATCACCTGTCTGATATTGAGTAGGTCTCACCCCAACCAAAAAAAAAAAAGAAAAAAGGACATGCCAGGGACTCCACAAGACCTCTGAAGGTGTCTTGCGTGAATGTACCTGGCACTGAGTCTAATGTTAGCAGCAGATCCTTTAAGTCCTGTATTTCTTTGAGGGGAGGCTTTCATGGATTTCATGGATCAGTAAGCCGAGGGAGATCTTAAACCTGTCACCATTTCACCATTAGTCTCTTCCAGGCCACTTTTGATTTATTTATAAGTAGATATTTGTGTACAATGAACATTGTTGTTTTATTCTATAAACTACAGACAACATTTCTTTCAAATTTCAAATAAAAATATTGTCATTTAGAGCATTTATTTGCAGAAAATGAAAAATGACCCCAAATAATGCAAAGAAAGTTTTCATAAGTATCCATAAAGTTTTAAGAGTTCACAAATCAATATTTGGTGGAAAAACCCTGGTTTTTAATGACATTTTTCTATGCATCTTGGCATGTTCTCCTCCACCAGTCTTACACACTGCTTTTTGATAACTTTATACCTGCACTCCTGGTGCAAAAAAATCAAGCAGTTCAGTTTGGTTTGATGGCTTGTGACCATCCATCTTCCTCTTGATTATAGTCTAGAGGTTTTCAATTTGGTAAAATCAAAGAAACGTATCATTTTAAGTGGTATTTTATTTATTTCCAGAGCTTTATATGTGCCCACAAATATCCAATTTTATGTAAAACAGATTTAATTCATTTGATTTCAAACAACTTATAACAACATTGAGTCCTATGGAGCAACAGAGCCCTTGGCATGCTTTTATCTTTGAGCGTCCCTCACTAACAGGCCTGCGTTTGCAGCCAGCTATCTGTGCATGAATGTGTGTGTGTGTGTGTGTGTCTTTATACACTTGGGGGGTATCATGTGCTCTAGCCAGGGTTAAGACCCCACTCTAATTTAAGAGGAAGAGCATCAGCCACCTCTGAGAGAAAGATCACAGTCAGTGTGTGTGTGTAAATGTGTGTGTTTAAGTGTGTATGTGGATGTTTGGCTCTAGGTTCAATTGTGCACTCTAATAAACTCTCACACACACACACACAAACACACACACACACACACACCTGCTCTTCCCTCCCTGCGGACTTCCCTCCAGACTGACCCCCAGCCTAAACAAGTCTACTCAGTGACCTCTCTCTCCAAACCTCCCCTAAGCACCTTACCATCTGTCTGAAGTCTCTAACACTCACACACACACACACACACACACACACACACTCCAATATATATTTTTGTGAGGAGCAGAGATTGTCGTCATGTCCCAAATGTCTTTGAACTCACTACACTGACATGCTCCATGTCATAGGACAGGAACTAGCATCTGCTTTCGTGACTTTTGCCGAAGTTGTTGGTTTGTTTACTAGTACACAGGAGACACTGCGGTTCGATGAGTGTTAAAGGTCTCCTTCCACTAAAATGCACTTTCTTCTTTTTGTTTGTGAAATAAAATAGGTCTCTCTGAGTTGTTTATGTATGCTGCATATGAACCTGTTCCTCAACCTTCATTGTCTCCAGTAGCTTAGAAAAGAAAATCCTCAGAAATACGAGTTGATTAGGAAAAGCATCGTGTCTATGTCAACTCGTGAAATAGTATTTATGGTCTCGCCCACCTTGGCTCGTGACTGCCCTCAGACAGAGCTAAAGCCAGGCTGCAGCAGAGCTGAAACTGTCTCATCAGTTAAAGAGGTTACAGCTCTGTGTACACCAGCTAGGTAACATTCGCTATCTTGTGTAAGTTACTGTAGGTTGAAATCGGATCTCCGGTTATCTCCACGTTTTGAGTTTTAATGTGTTACTGTGGTACTGCATATTTAAGCAGAGACGTTACTGTACGTTTAGCCGATCACACTAATGGAAAGCAAGCTCCACACACACAGTACAGTTTTACTGCTGCTGTAGTCTTTCACAACATTTAATAAAGCAATACAAACACATCTTTAACTTCTGTTCAAATTCAAGCAAAAATGAAACCGCTTTTCTGCTTTCCTCTGTAAAACCTGGGAAATACAGTAACACACACCTGTAGCCTGATCCACACAAATCCAGATATGCATTTTCAAAAATGTCTTTGTGCACACCAACAGTGTATTTCGAAAATATCCCAGTCCACACAGAACTGAAATTAACATGCCAGCCCATTAGGAGATGATGATATATATATATATATATATATATATATATATATGATGGAAAAACATCAAACTACATGTTAAATAAGAGAACCAACAAGGGTACTGCTAAAAAAAACAATGTGAGAAAAAAATTATATTAAGCAATATACATGTTATTAATCTGCAAATCACATAGACAACAGCAACAGTCAATATGCTAGTTGAGCAACTATCAAGCAACTAGTTTAAGCTGGGCATTTTTTTATTGACCAGCATGGACAGGCTGTCCACGGTCAACCTGCTTGATCATGCTATCCAGCAGCACAAAGTCACTGGTGCAGAATCAGAATCACTATGAGGTTTAAGCAGCAGATCCACAGCTTGATAACATGATAACCAGCATCACATCAGGAGTGATGCAATTTGTGTATCGCACAGCTGGATTTAAGGCGTGTCGGTGTGTCTTTGGTATTGTGAGGGCGCAGAAAATATGCTTTGCGTTGCTCAAAACACGCAAAAGGTAATCAGTGTACCAGCAGTCATTCCCAATAAGAGTCGCATGTGCTCTGACTTTGGCACGTTCGTATCTTAACAGCGTGACACTGACCTGTGAGTTCACGCTGTAAAGGTATGCCAGCAGCTTAATGGATTCTGACAATTGATTGTTGTCTAGATTAATTTCTGATTCATTTCTGCCACCAAAACAGCAACACACCATACATTTACCTGAACACACCTCGCTTCCAGACCACCACACCCATCAGTAGGGCTGCGAATCTTTGGGAATCCCACAGTTCGATTCAGAATCGATTCTTGGGGTCACGATTCGATCTTTCAAATCGGCTGGATTTCTTTTTCTTCATCCTCCATACTTTAGCGGCGCAACAACAAACACCGTAACATGACACTACACATCCCTCTGTAGCCTAATAGGGAGAGGCAGTACTGTCTCGCGGAGTTCATCTACTTTCGCGCAGAGCTTTTTAACTGTAACGCAGAGCTTAGCTACTGTCTCGCAGAGTTCATCTACTGCAGCACTAAGCTTTTTAACTGTACCGCGGAGCTTGGCTACTGTCACACGGAGCGTTTTAATTTTACTGCGGCGCTCATCTACTGTTCTGCGGAGCACTTTAACAATTAAAGATCTCCTCAGGACAGTAGGTGAGCTCCGCGAGACTGTATGAGCTCCGCGCGACAGTTAAAACCTCCGCGCCACAGCAGCTGAGCTCCACGGTACAGTTAAAAAGCTCCGTGCGACAGTTAAAAAAGCTCCACGCGACAGTAGCTGCACCTGCAACAAAAAAAACGTTTTTTTGAAAATGAGAATTAAATCGTTCAATGTTAGAAACGCAATTCGAGCTCGAATCAATTTTTTCCTGTACCCCTACCCATAAGTGTAGATATATTACTAAACTCTGATGGTATTTAAACAACTTGGGAGCAGGACGTGGAGATTGTTGACGGGGTGTAAGGTATGAATGAGCTTTGCGATGTGCCTTGCACAGGGTGTACAATAGGGTTCCTAAAATAAAATAATTTCTGATAGTATGATAACATAATAATAGTAAAATGAACTGATTTCTCCAAAAAAAAAACATGCACATCTGCAAATCATACCCAGTGTCAGGTTTGTGAAGCAGGAACAGGAACAAACAACCAAAAGAACTAAAAAACTATGAAACACAAAGTACAAGGGGAATAGTGAAAACTAAGGAAAAAGAAAACCTGACTTGATGTACAATAATCGACAAAGAAAACAGGAAACGCTGGGAGATGGAGGAATGAAGGGAAGCAGAAATGGGAGTCACCTGGGGAATAGGTAATGAGGGGGTGGAGCTACAGATTACAGTCACATGCAGGAACACAAGGGAAAATAAACAGACAGGAGGGTCGAAACGACAGAGACAGACTAGGAAAGACAGAGAACTGCTACTGTATTTCTTACACTTCCTTCATTTTAACTTTATCTCTATAAACTTTTGGCTTTCTTTTTCTTTTCTACTCTTTCTACTCTCCTCCTCCCCTACGTTTCACTCTAATGCAGAGCTGACACCAGAGAGGATCAGAAGCACTGAACTGGTGTTATTTATCCCAGCGTTGCACAAACTCATTACAAAAGGTCACTCTAACGGCCACTGGCATTTACAGCGGCGAGTGCAGGTGTGCAGCTTTTATGCGTAAGTGCGCTCTAAGTTTCAGCGAGCGCCGTGTGAGGAAACTAAAGCCGCATTGTCTCAGAGCAGCATCGGAGCCAGAGCGCCGGGTCCACGTCCATGGCCCGAATCCTCACAGCGAAGATGAGAAGTGAAAGGCTCGGCCTTGCCCAGAAAAATGTCGTGATTCTTTCAAGAGAAGCCGACCCAACAAAAGCAAAGACACTCCTGGCCACTCTCGAGGCTTATGTAACCACAGCTCTTATTATGAGGAGGAGGATAAGATGATCCTGGATCAGATGGTTCTAGATCCTGGTTCAGCTGTTGTTAGCATGACTGTATTTATTTGGTTATTTAAATACATATTCAGCATTTGCCTCCATAGACACATATAGATAAAGCTTGATACTGTTAGGATCAACTGGGTGTATAGATTTCTTTGACCTTTTTGCCACAGTTTCTCTGATTTTACTATTTATAGTTATATGTTTGAGTAAAAAGAACATTGCTGTTTTATTCTATAAACTACGGACAACATTTCTTCTAAATTCCAAGGAAAAATATTGTCATTTAGAGCATTTGTTTGCAGAAAATGAGAAATGGCTGAAATAACAAAAAAAAGATGCAGAGCTTTCAGACCTCAAATAATGCAATGAATACAAGTTCATATACATAAAGTTTTAAAAGAGTTCAGAAATCAATATTTGGTAAATTAACCCTGTTTTTAATCACAGTTTTCAAGCATCTTGGCATGTTCTCCTCCTCCGGTCTTACACACTGCTTTTGGATAACTTTATACCTTTACTCCTGGTGCAAAAATGTAAGCAGTTCAGCTTGGTTTGATGGCTTTTGATCATCCATCTTCCATCTTTAGGTATATTAAGCTTGAGTCTTCCACTCAATACCTGTATTTGCCCCAATGCTTTTAGCGTTATGACTGATCATTGTAAGTAATGTACTACGAATTCAATGTAAAACTAATTAAATAAACTAAAAGTATGCTAAAATTAAAGTAAGACCATTAGACCTCTATGGTTAATTCCACCAGCCAATGCCAGAGAAGTAGCCATTTTAAAAGAAAGCGCAGAATGCGTAGGTGCAGATGTGACAGTAAATTTTGTTGCATGGTCTCCACGCTTGGCTGAAGCCCCTCTGTTTAAACCCTCTACCTGAGTTAGAGCTGGTGTCAGCGGCCGAGGCCGCAACTTTGATCTCACAGTGGAAAAGTCTGTTCTCACCACACAGCCTAAATATCATAAATAACATTTTTTCACCTTCTTCTAAACATGTGAAAGGAGGAGCTATGGAACCTCTCCACTTCACCCTGTGTCTTTACTGCTAATCAGTGTTTTATTCCTCCCTACAACCTGTTAGACTAAATACTGACATCTGATATAATTCATTACATAAACACAATAGAATAGTTTCCAATATACAGATATTTACAAAATACAGCTCTGAAACAAAACACTTAAAAATGATGATTTTTTTTTTTTTATTTTACTGCATTGAAAACCTCTGGAATATAATCAAGAGGAAGATGGATGATCAAAAGCCATCAAACCAAACTGAACTGCTTGAATTTTTGCACCATAAGTGGCATAAATTTATCCAAAAGCAGTGTGTAAGACTGGTGGAGGAGAACATGCCAAGATTTCCAGAGCTGTATGTCTTTACTGGTCTATAAATTAAGAGCTTTATCTTTTTCCGGCACTTAATAGATTGATCAGATGAAACAGGGGTTGGTAAACAGTGGAGAGGAGGAGAAGAAGGCTACACTCATCAGAGCAGCACTCTTATCAGCACAACACCTGTTACGACTCTGCTCCCAGCATGCTCACAGGGCGCCTGGGCAACTTCAGAGAAACCCTGCCGGCTGCTTAACACACACACAAACACACACACATACATGCACACACACACACACACTCTCAGCCCGTTTCCTGAAACAATTAAGAGCCACTTGAGGATATGAGCTGTTTAACAGACGTGCAGGATCCCTGAAGACGCGGCGGCGGGAGCTGGAGATGAGGAGGTTGAGACGACGCAGCACAGCGACGGCTCCATCACTGGGGAGCAGCGGCATGATGAAAAGTGACGTTGACTGACAGATTACTTCAAGAGGCTCAAGTGTTGGCCCAGCTACTCCTCTAAGTGCAGGAGATGAAGTACAACTGCCTTCTATTCCAAGACTTCAGGAATCTGGAGCCAGAAAAAAAAAAAACTTTCCACTGGAAACAGCAGAGATGAAGATCGGACCAAATACTAGAACTGTGAAAGTTAAAAGGCGATTGACCTTATATTATACTGTTCTTATACAGTATTAGTTAATTGAGTAAATTTAGCAAATTTATTTTAGATTAATTACAGTAGCCTAATGTACATTTTATTAATAATGTTATTTGGACTTTTGCTCTTAATTGTTCTAGTTGTCGAGTAATCAAACAATTATTTTGGCAATAAATCAGGTAATCGGATAGATCGTCTAATAATAATGTGGATAGGGCTCTCTCTCACTCAATTAAAATAGTAGATAAGTAAACAACTGCATATTTTGCAGATTAATTTAATAATCTATGACTGTAACTTGAATAAATAATGTGACTAAAGCTATCGCTTCTAAACTATAAATCAATCGATTAACCTTTATTTTCACTCGGGAATACATTGAGGGCTACCCTCATTTAAAATGCAGCCGAAAATGTATTTTATTAAATTATTTTACGGACTATGAGGTGCACCTCACTGTAAGGTGCACTATCAATGAATGTCTATTTTCTGGTCTATTATCATACATAAGGCGTACTGGATCATAAGGCGCATTATAAAGTGACAATAGTAAGAAACAAGGGTGTCACCATGTTAACCTTCTAATTTTAACAGGTCTCCCTTCTGTGGGTGCCTAAGTAATCAAAACTGTAATTCTTAAAAAAAAAAAAAAAGAAAGAAAATTATTTAAAAGTCAAATAAGCATTGGATGTTAATCTACACAGATTTTTCTCCTGAAAACCATTTATTTGGGTGAGTAAAGCGCTTCCATTTATTTACAGTAAGCTTAGATTTCCTTACAGTAGCAAGCAGCAGAAGTCGCAGTTAACAGCAGCGCAAGTCACAGTTAGCAGCTGTGGTTAGCAGCCGTAGAGTAAGTAACCCTAAGAGTTCCGGTAAGCCAGGCCGCTATTAGCTAGCAGTTCCTCCCACGTAGCTGGTTTTAACTTGGTAAACACTCAGACTACAGTCCAATATACTTACCTTTGAATGGTGAAAGAGCTAGCACTGTGGTTAGCGGCTAATGCTAATGCTGCTGCACCCAGCCTTAGTGCTAAAGAAAAAAAAAATCACTGAAAAGTGACTTTACTGCTTCTTACAACTTGACAAGTAGAATTCAAATATCACACAAGTCACACTGGCAATTTTGGGGGAAATTAAAGAATTTTAAGTGCACCGTATAGTGCGTAAAACAGGGTATTAACATATTAAACGTACTGTAGGTTTTTTTTAGGCCAGAATACCAAAAGAAAGACAATCCTATTACAGCAGCTACACTGTCACCACACACACACACACCCACAGCAGCGGGGTCACCCAGGAGCCAGCATGTTCAGGGATAATGCTGCTGAGTAATTCAGGGAGGTGGCTGACGAGGCCCTAAAGGTGAAGCGGGGGTTAACATGGGCTTCTGATGACAGCTGCTCCGCTTCTGTCCGAACGCTTGGCTGCTGCAGTAAATGACCTGCGCTGTGTTTGCCCTCTGAAATACGAGGGTCTGAAGAGCTCCAGAGGACCTGATCTTTACCCGCCATCATTCACTGAGCACTTTAATACGTTTTTTAAATGAAATGCAGCTCAGGACTTGTGCGTGGGCTGAGCAGATAAGAGCTAATGCACTGGTGATAGCGACACAATGCTGTATCCAGTGAAAAGAAATCATACTGGACTATTACTGACCCCTAACAAAACCTCCAATCACACTCCTGTACATACAGAGCTACTAGCAGGGAATTAAATATGATACCTTCTTTTCCTAAGATTCAGACTGATGATGAGTGTGATCACATCACTTGTGCTTTGGGTCATTGTCCTGCTGCAGAACCCAAGTACACCTGAGCTTGAGGTCACAAACAGATTGTCGGACATTCTTCTTCAGGATTTTCAGGTAAAAAGCATCTATTAAAGCAAGTTGTTCAGACCCTGAAGCAGCAAAGTAGCTTCAGACCATCACACTACCACCACCATGTTTTTATGTTCAGTTAATAACAGTTAGTCATTTCGGTAGGCAGGTCACTCCTGGGAAGGTTCACCAGTGTTCCTTGTTTTCTCCAGACAGGTTTATTCATTTAATGATTTCTTGATTCTACGGCCCTGGTTGTGTTTAGTGAAACTGAACTCAGCTTTCAAAAAATGCAGTTAATCAAAGTTAATGGAGTTACAGTTCATGGGAGGGCCAAATACATTTTTCAAATATCATCATTTAAAATGTGCTTTTTGTATTAAGTTATGTTATATTTTTCTAATATTAAAGTTGTTTCATAATCTGAAAAATGTAAGTATGACAAAAAAAGCAAAAACAAAAGAAATCTGTGAGGGGCAACAAAGGACAACGATGTCTGTAGGTTGACTGTAGTATAGGTTCCAATACGTCAGTGGTGCACCTGTGTTTTCTGTTGCCAAGATAGCAATATGGCAGAAATTTACCTGAACACTCCTCACTTCCAGACTACCAAACCCATCAGTGTAATTGCTATTTAAATGATGCAGATGCAAGGTGTGAAAATGACTGTTGATAAAGTCTAAAATAGTAATTCGATTTGTTTTGTAGGTTGATCAAATTTGTTGGTTAAACAAATTCTAGCACAAAACTAGACATTTAGATCAGTCACTAAAGTAAAACTGCATGCAGTCCTGGAACACTATTCTGTATGTACAGTGTGAATGGGCCGGGCCATGGTATACTTCTATTGGCTGAACATGCAAATAAACACACAAACCCCTGGAATTCAAAACAGCCGGCTCCACCTCTGATCTGACCCGGCCTACAGGGGGAAGCTTCAGTCAGTAACTTCTTCAGGAGATGCTGAATTCATCATCACTTACTCAAAATTTAATAGTCTTTACATATATAATTCACACCATCCTCACCACAGAACCCACAAAGAGGCCGGGCTGAGAAGTGGATGACTAACTCCAGTGGCTGAGCTTCGGTTTGGAAGTTTTTAACGTGTGGTAAGAAACGAGCCCTCCAGAGGACGGGGGAGGAGGAGGAGGAGGAGGAAGGAGGTGTTTAGCGGCCGTGGTGTTAAGGCTCTCGTCGTTGCCAGCTGAGTGGATTACAGCTGTTCGTCAAGTTGAAAATGACTCACTGACTCGAGCAGCCCACGCCGAGCACCATCCACTCACTGAGATCATAGAGTTTTATACAAGAGCCAGGGAGCGTCTATAAAAGACCTCTAGGACATCAAAAAAGAAAAAGATGGACAGTAGTAAACTGATTAGAAAGCTAGCATAAAAAAGCTAAAGTGAGAAAAATAACTATTCTCAAAACAAAGCTCCCTGTGAAATGCTTCACTCTCAGGTAAGGATAGGTAAAGAGACATAGCAACAAAGCACATGACTTAAAATAAATCCGCAAAAAAAAAGTATAAAGAAAACAACTGTATACTGTTAAAAAAGTCGGCACTAGAGTTTAACTAACAAAAACACTTTTTGTCACCACGCTCAGCATCCCCAGAAGAATTTGCAGCTGTTACTAATTCGTACATGTATATAAACCTGTTTGTCTGTATTGTTTTTCGCGATGTATTGCCACTGTTTATCCTGCATCATACTACACATTCTTTTTCTGATTTCCATGTATTGACTCTTTTTTTCATACTTGATTTCCAGCTAACCCTTTTGCTCTGTTTTTACTGTGTATTCTGGTTTTCAGACTTTTTTTGGTTCAGGTTTTCTCTTTTGTCTAGCAAATCGGTTTATTTTCTCTCTGGTTTTGATCATCACTTGCATTATGGCTTTAGTTTTTTGTCCCTAGAATTAAGGCCTTATATATTTTTTACCACAAGCATCTGACTTCAGAAGTTAATTCATTATGGATCACTACAGATACTTTACTTTAAAAGTATCAGGGAGTCATCCTGTAAAACTTCTATATAGAAGAAAAAGATGCATCAAGATTCAGCTCTGGAAGAAATTAAGAGACCACTTCAGTTTCTGAATCAGTTTCTCTAATTTGGCTATTTATAGGTATATGTTTGAGTAAAATGAACATTGTTGGTTTTATTCTATAAACTACAGACAACATTTCTCCTAAATTCCGAATAAAAATATTGTCATTTAGAGCATTTGTTTGCAGAAAATGAGAAATGGCTGAGAAAAACAAAAAAGATTCAGAGCTTTCAGACCTCAAATAATGCAAAGAAAACAAGTTCATATTTATAAAGTTTTAAGAGTTCAGAAATTAATATTTGGTGGAATAATCCTGTTTTTTAATCATAGTTTTTATGCATCTTGGCATGTTCTCTTCCACCAGTTTTACACACTGCTTTTGTATATCTTTATGCCTTTACTCCTGGGGCAAAATGTCAAGCAGTTCAGTTTGGTTTGATGGCTTGTAATCCTCCATCTTCCTCTTGATTATATTCCAGAGGTTTTCAATTTCGTAAAATCAAAGAAACTCATCATTTTAAGTGGTCTTTTTTTTTTTTTTAGAGCTGTATATTAATAATCGTTATATAATGAGATATCAGTCCTTTGAAACATAGTCAATTCGAATTGTGCCTAGAGATTTTCTGTAATTTTGCTAATTTTATGTTTGCACAATTTGTGTATGTGTGTATTGTACTGTATTTCTTTCAGTGTTGTATCAGTTCAGTACACTACTTTCACTGTACTGTGTGCTTGTACTCAGTTGGAATGACAATAAAAGCCTCTTGACTTGATGATGGTCATGTAACCCATGTAACTCTGAATGAAAATAAAGATTGACTGAAGAGGCTGGACCTCTTGTGCCTCACAAACTGCCTCGTGCCTCGTTTCAGAGAACTGAGTCATTCTGGCCGAAGCCCTGCAAAGCAACATACATCCAGTACAATGTCTTTATTAGAAGTCAACCTAAATGACTGCCAACAGACGCTTTCCTGACCCAGATAGAGAGCAGCAGTGCAGCAGCCGGCACTCTCAGAGTCTTTGTCTGAAAGCTCACAGCTCGTTCTGCCTGACAGGAGAAATAAACAGTTTTATGCAATGAGTGCCGGAGCCTATTTGATATGTCAGGGAGATACGGAGAGAGAGAGGGAGAGAGAGAGAGAGAGAGAGAGAGAGAGAGAGGGTGTGTGTGTGAGGAGACTGCAGGGAATGAGAGAGCAAGAGAGAGAGCGAGAGAGAGAGAGAGAGAGAGAGAGAGAGAGAGAGGGAAAGAGTGAGAGTTAGAGAGAGAAAGAGAGAGCAAGAGAGAGAGGATCCTGTCCAGCTGATTAGCAGTGCAGAGGGTGCACATCGGGAGCGTGTCTGTTTACAGCTGACCACAGTGAATGGCCACACTGTACCTTTCAATGAAAGAGCCTTTCAGTGCCCAACTCTACGAAAGAGAGAGAGAGAGAGAGATGGTCATGTCGAGTCAGAGAGAGAGAGAGAGAGAGAGAGAGTGTGAGAGTCCGTCCATATGGGGGGGTGAATGCTTGTGGTAAGGGCAGATAAGTGATCTTTTCACCTTTGTCGGAAAGGAGGAGGCTACATTGAGGGTTACACCTCATGAGCTCCTCAAAGGTGTACTTCTGCACTGAACCTGCACTGTAACCACTACCCCTATGCATACTCTACATGTCCCCACTTCCTCTATGCCATAACCTAGGCATACCTTATATATTGCCACTTCCCCTACGCCATAACCTACGCATACCCTACGTATAGCCACTTCCCTTATGCATACCCTACGTATCCCTACTTTCCCTACGCTGTAACCTTAGCATACCTTATGTATCGCCACTTCCCCTACATCGTAATCTGCGCATACCCTATGTATCACCACTTCCCCTACGCCTTAAACTACACATACCCTACGTATCACTACTTCCCCTACGCCGTAACCTACACATACCCTACGTATTGCCACTACCCCTTCACCGTAACCTACGCATACCCTACGTATCGCTACTTCCCCTACAATCGTAAACTACACATACCCTACATACAGACACTTCCCTTACACATACCCTACGTATCACTACTTCCCCTACGCCGTAACCTACGCATACCCTACGTATCACTACTTCCCCTACATCGTAATCTACGCATACCCTACGTATCACTACTTCCCCTACATCATAATCTACGCATACCCTACGTATCACTACTTCCCCTACATCACAATCTATGCATACCCTACGTATAGCCACTTCCCTTACGCATACCCTACGTATCACTACTTCCCCTAGGCCGTAACCTACACATACCCTACGTATCGCCACTTCCCCTACACCGTAACCTACGCATTACCTACGTATCACTACTTCCCCTACATCGTAATCTACGCATACCCTACGTATAGCCACTTCCCTTACACATACCCTATGTATCACCACTTCCCCTACACTGTAACCTACGTATTGCCACTTCCACTACGCATACTCTAGGTATCGCCACACCACCTACGCCGTAATCAACATATCGCCACGCCACCTACGCCATAATCTACCCATACCCATACGTTTTGCTACTACACCTACGCAATGCCCTCGCATTCCCTACATGTTTCGCCACATCCCCTACGCCATAGCCTATGCATACTCTATGTGTTGCCATGTCCCCTACACCAGAGCCTACACATTCTCTAATTTCCTCACATCCGCTATGCCATAGCCTAGGCATAACCTACGTTTTGCCACGTCCACTATGCCAAAGTCTATGCATACCCTATTTTTCCCCACACCCACTATGCTTTAGCCTATGCATATTTTACGCTTCGCCTTATTATTTACTTTCACCTTAAAGATTAGTTGCATTTAATCGTGCAGTTTAATGTTAGTTAAACGTTAATTGAGCATCTATGAGGCATCTATAATAGACTATTATAGATTAACTTTTTTTACCACTAAATTTATTAAATAGCCTTAATGTATTTTGTATTGTGTTGTGAAGGACAACAGCAGACATTCCAACACTGCACAATTAGACTTAAAATTAGTTAGTCATTATTTGATATGAATGGATTTGGATAATTTCAGTTGCCAAATATTGTATGCACCTGTAATATATACCTCTGTTACACAAAAATTAAATATTATTTCCCAATCTATTCCAAATTTCCAAGGTAAAAACTAAAGACAAAAATGTGTCCTTCTATTTCATCCGAGTAAAAAAATCCCTCAAATTTCCTTCAGCACAAGTTTTTCCAGTGCAAGTGACTTCCCTCATTAGCGGCTCAAAAAGGTACGGTGAGCTCAGGCGGTATGCACTCTGCAGCTCCATTCCTCTGCTGCTCTTTGCTCCTGTCTTCTCCATTTCCTTTACCTTCTCTTTCTACCAAACACAGTGCTGAAAAAAAAAAAAACCTGGCGCCAGCACTGACACCACATGTGGGATTCATTAAGACTCATTTCCAAATGATTTCGCTTTAGTCAGGGGTGTTACTTTAGTAAAGAGATGTATTTGTGTGTTGTGCTGATTTAATGCTTTATCTGTAAAAATTGCAGTTACAAGCAGCTGCTTCTGGTACAGCTAGAACTGTTCAACTCTTATTGTGCCAGAAAGGAAAGTGAAGGGTTGACAGGTTAATAATAACAGTTACAAACACAGGTAAAAGTTCACTTCAGGAGATCATTTCAGCTATAATTTGTTTGCTAAAAAAACAAAAACTAAATGAATATTGTAGAGCTGATTATGTGCCAGTTATGCAATTACCTACAGTACAAACAGCTGATTAAAATCTAACTCTTAATGCCTCTGTCCAGGAGTACCAGTGGAAATTCAGGGCCCCTTGGCTTCCCCCATTTAGCGTACCAATGTCTGTCACAACATAAAAGAGATTCCCACTGTATAAAGTACTCTTTACATATTTTAAGTGCTCCAGTTCACATATGAACCCATAGAGACCCATTCAAAACAAAACTAAGTCCAATCCTTCCAGCAATGTTTGTTGCTTTTCAAAATCTTAAACACATTATATTTAATTTATTTTTTTACCCAGGCTAAAATATCAAAGCATGTGATAAAACATAAAAACAGGGATTACAGTGGCTATAACACTAGGTACCACAAAAACATGGGAAACCAGAGAAACACTGGGTACCAGAGAAACAATACTGGATACCACAGAAACCCTGAATACCAGAGAAACAATACTGGATACCACATAAACTGTAGATACGACAGAAACACTTGATACAACAGAAATCGTGGATAATACAAAAACATCACTGGATACCACAGAAACACTGAATACCAGAGAAACAATATTGCATAGCACAGAAACACTAAAGGCACAGAAACACTGGATACCACAAAAACAACACTGGATACCATAGCAACAACACTGGATACCACAGAAACAATGGATACCACAGAAACAACATGGGATACTTCAGAAACACTGGATATTACAGAAAGACTGAATACCACTAAAATATTGGATACCACAGAAACAACACTCAATACCACAGAAACACTGAAAACCACAGAAACAACACACAATACCACAGAAACACTGACACAACTAAAACACTCAATTTTACAGAAACACTCAATACCAGAAAAACAATACTGGATACCACAGAAACCATGGAAACTATAGAAACATTGGATACCACAAAAACACTGGATAGAGAAACAACACTGGATACCACAGAAACACTCAATACCAGAGAAACAATACTGGATACCACAGAAACTGTGGACACAAAAGAAACAACACTAGATACCACAGAGACATTAAAAACCATAGAAACAACACTTAATACCACAAAAACACTGAAAACCACAGAAACAACACAGGATACTTCAGAAACACTGAATACCACAAAAACACATATACCATAAAAAACACTGAATTTCATTAAAACACTGGCAAATGTTAATATCTTGCCTTGGTTTAATAAAATATTCTACTTTGTAATGTATAACTGAAAGATCTGCAGTCTCAGACTCATTATCAATGCTGAAAATCTCACACTAACAAATGTACTAATGTTGAGTGAAATCAGGCTCAGATATGCCAGCTCACGTGAGGTCAGATTGTCTGCAGAAATCAAAGTCCAGCAAATGAGAGGGCCTGTGAAACGGAGTCGGGAACACAGGACCACCTCGATCTAAACTCCAGATAATGTCAGTCTCCAGCAAGGCTCAGCGTTTCACACAGTCAAATATAAACAATCCCAATCAGCGGATTTCCTTTCAAGAACAAGCAGCTGACCCTTGCTGCAGTCGGTTCAGAGAGAGAATGATTAAATAACCATATTCATTACATTTATTCCTTAATTCATATTTTACATCTGGTGTTTATGTAATTTAACCAAGGGCTGTTCTACAGTGATCCAGCAGTGAACTAATCTCACTGATTTAATAGCTTTTATTAATTTAAGTAATTTAAGTTACACATCAGCAAATACTACTATGATTAGAGTGTGCTATTAACATTTAACCTTAAAGAGAGCTCGAGGCTACAACTCCAGAAGATGGACAGTACTAAAATAATACATTCTAAAAAAGGGGTGTGAGAAAATATTAATTTATATTAATATATTGAAGTTGGGCAATATTTTGTTTGCAATACTTTTGGGTGCTGAGTGGTCCAGCAGGCTATGTGCTGCCACTATGACCGGGAGATCGTTGGTTACAATTCCAGTCATGAAGTTTGCCATCAGCTTCCGGAGCCCAGAGAGAGCACAATTGGCCTTGATCTCTCTGGGTGGGTAGATGGCGCTCTTTCCCCATTATCACTCCAAGGGTGATGTAGATCAGCACAAGGCATCTGTGAGCTGATGTATCGAAACCCGAGTCGCTGCGCTTTCCTCCGAGCACGCTGTGATGCTACTCGACAATGCTGCATCAGCAGTTTGAAAAGAGAAGGTGGCTGACTTCACATGGGGGATATACAGCTGACAATCAGCTGAATGGGTGTGACAATTAGCCTAGCTCTATTGGTAGAATCTAAAATCATTTTTTTTTAAGGGGACAAATTGTGCAAAACATTTTTTTTTATTTTCATTTGGGCCTCAAATCCTCCTATGAACACTCTGTAAATCAGTTGAAAGAGTTCGGTGTCAGGAACCTATGTGCTTCTATGAGCCGTTTGTTTAAATGACTCCCTAATTGTGATGTCAAAATAAGAAAGAAGACCTGCATACAACCATTCTGGCACCACCCCTCACACGTCAAACCCCTCCAGAGCCCCACCCACTAGATCAGTTAAAGATCCGCCATGTCGGTCATTCTGGTTAAGAACCTTGGACAGTACACAGCAGGATTAGCCAGCAGACTTCATCTGAGTGAGGAATCTCTTGAGAATATGTTTTGTAGACAAGCCCAGTGGCCCTTGTGCTACCAACTAGGGTAAAGGATTTACACAAATACTGAAAATAGGCTAATTTTAAAAGTCAATCTAGGGTTTATATATGTATTGTCAAAAAATCCTTTTTTAAGGGGACAAACTATGCAAAACTTGGGTATTTCCACTTGGGGCTCTACTGCCCTTATGAACACTCCAAAAAAGTGCATTAAACCTTGAACCTTGGAAAGTACCCAGCAGGATTTTAGCCAGCAGACTTCGTCTGATGGAGGAATCTGTACCTACTGTTCATGTCGAATCAGCAGATTTGTGGGCGCATAAAAGTGACAGAGCCTTTAAACGGCTCATTCTGAAAAGGAACTGAAGAAACTGGCAAGAATAGAGCTGGTGAGATCTCTTTATGTGGGAGTGATTTTTGTGCAAAGAACTGCATGAATATGTTTTGTAGAGCCCATAGACGTGTACTAGCTTCTGTAAAATGAGCGTAGTTACAGGCTCTAATTAGGTTTGAATGGGATTTATTCCAGTGTTCTAGGAAGCTTGTCCAACTTCACAACAGTTGCTAGGAAAGATCGTATTGTCACACACGTATTGTTACCACATTGTTGGCAGCCATAAAAGAAGCAGAGCCCCCCCACTGCCCTCCACCCACCTCCTAAATCCCAGTTTAACCCCTGCCCCTATCTTCTCCTGCAGCTTAGTGTGTGGAGCCAGTCGGTGTTTTACGTGTCTCAGCTGTTCAAACAGCCCATAGCTCAAACTCTCTGCAGCTACAAACAGCAAACGCTCCCAGATCACAGTCTCACACCTCTGTGTTACACATATACACAAACACACACACACACACACACTACTGACAGGCATCTGTAAAGCACCAGCCAGTGATGACAAAAGGGACAGGGCTGCTCTCGGCTGGCTTAATCGGTTCTGAGTGAGCACATTTCTCTGCTGGCCTCATGCAAAGCTCCAGTGTTGACCCTACCTACAGCTCTGGTCACTGCTGGAGCTGCCCACTCCATAAACACGGCAGTCACACGGTGGGCAGGGCTTTTTTGAATGAGATACAAAAGCAATTTGAGCAGGTTATGAGAAATCATTTTCCATTTCAGTCCTTCTACGTAAACGTTTAACATGTTCAATATAATGTTTCAACTGTACACTCAACATCAAACCAATAGTTGAACCTAGAATAAATCAACGAACAGGAAGGAAACTTGATGGGTAGTGGTGCCAGACTTGGCCCTACCTTACACCCTGTGCAAGGAACATTGAGGTGCTCATTGCTATCTTACACCCCACCAAGAGTCTATTTTGCACCTGTTATCTTCTATCTTGCACATGCGCTGTTGAAATACCAACAGAGTTATGGAATAAATCTACATTGATGGGCGTGGTGGTCTGCAAGTGAGGTGTGTATCCAGGTAAATACGCATCTGGCGAATTGCTATCTTGGTGGCGGAAGACAAAGGTGCGCTACCGACTGATTAGAACCCTGACGACAGTCAACCGTCAGACCTCTATACAGTTCCTATCTTATCTATGCTATCTTAGGTGCGCTAAGCACCCTTGGCATGCATACACCGGCATTCATGTAGGCGCGTCACAGGGCGCAAACACGACTTTTACATCAACAATAAACAGAATAAAGAATAAAATAACATTGCTGTTTCCTATAAATGACCTGCTCACGCATACTCATCGTGTGAATGCGCAGATCAGTTTGCTGTGCTGAAAAACGAAGAAGCGATGCACTGTTAAAATAGCAATCCGCCAAAGTCAGAGCGCACCTCGTTCTTGAAGGGAATGGCACGTGACACGCTGATTGGTTTATTTCATGTTAAGCCCAAAACACACCCATGATTAATTAAGAGAATAAAGTAGCATTACACACTACCTATGTACGTGTAGCTCATAAGTAAGCCTCCAAGGATCACATCTGTAATCTGGGATATCCTATAAGACCTGCCTAATGTTTGTGAGATTTCTGACCCAGTTGTCCAGTTATCACATTTTGCCCTGATTAAAATGTCTCAGATCATTATTGGACCAATAGGTATTATACCCTCTGTGCTAACTCATTAAATGATCAGGATGTGTGATCAGATGTTAGGAAAACATATTTCCACACCCCGTGCTGCCAGGTATGGAACACGACAGCAAGCTCAACAGAGACCAGAAGTACTACAAGACAAGTTCTGATCTGGCTAGCTGATTACCACCTAAACAGGTAAGCACCGAGTTCTGGCAAATATTAGCTAAGTATAGCTAGATAATGTATCACAATTAGGGGTGTGCCATATCGTATCGTACGCAGTAATATCGCCAACATTTTTGACTATCGTGAACGATATTATACCCTGCAATATCATGCCATATCACCCACACCTAATTATCACATTAGGGTAATACTTTTTTTTTGTTGTTTTTAGCCAAAGAAAAAATCACTCTGTTCTCATTTCTCATTACATATCTACTAGAGACAGATTATATCTGTTCAGTATCATTTACTTTACTTTAATCCCGGATATATGGAGATATTTGGAGTGCATTATTAGTATCATGATATTCTGAATCATTCTGTTACATATCTGATAACATTCTTGCATTTTTAATATCTCAGTTAGAGGTATGCCAAATCATGATAAAAATTAAATTTGTATTTTGTTGCAGTAGTGTATTCTTGAAATAATCTCATAATTTAGGGTTTATTTTATATCGTCTAGAGTATCGTTATCGCGAAAATATCATGAAATATCATGATATTATTTTGGGGCCATATCGCCCACCCCTAATCACAATCACTGGAAGGAATGGAAATTTGAATCATTTTAACATTCAAGCATTTGCATTCATATTCAGTGGTCAGCATGCAATTGAGTTAATCAAGGCATTTGAGATTTAAGGTAAAGTGATCCAGACTAGTGCCGGTGAACACCATGCAACATCATGCAACAGCATACCAGCATGAACTGCAATCAATCACATTGGAGAAGCAGACGGGCCACAGCTGTTTACTACCTCAGCAGCAAAGAGTACACTAAAATATATGAAAACATACAAATATACTCTTTCATGTAGGTTCAGTGTCCTCAACCTGGCAACCTGTGTGAGCTTTATGTCTAGGAAGGAGGGGTAGATTAGACAACTCTCTCCAGTGCTATGAAATTTGTTTCCCACTTTCCACTCAACTAATGTTTTAACGTAATTACTTGTTTTAAAGCTCAGATGACCTGATTCGAACCAGTAGAACCAGGTGGTTTGGTTGGACCAGAGACTGTAAAAAAAGATGGACGCCGTGTCGCCGTTCCCATTCATTCAGTGAAAATGAAGCCAAAATCTTCCGCCATATTGGCGATCCTGATACCCAAGTCTGCGCAGTAGAGTCCAGAGGAGGGAGAAAGACTGTGGAGAGACAGCCTACTCATTTGAATAACCCCGCCCCTGAGGGCTGCCTTGTGGTCACAGGCTGCGGAGCGGAACCGACGTTTGAATAGAGCTGAATAACGTTTTAAAAACCGAATTCTGTGGGGATATAAAAAATTTACAATATAAGCAGAGGTTACACTAGCTGTTGCATTTAAATAATGGAGGTAGAATTACAGTATATTAGAAAAAAACGTGATTGAAAGTTGTCTGTTTTGCCATTGAAACCTATGGGGATGGGTGGAGTTACACAGCTTTCTGCAACCGAACAGCAGGGGGCGCCCGACCTGTGGTGGCTTCACTTTTGAGAGACAATGCTCTGTCCAGCTATATACAGTCTATGGGTTGGACTGGTGACCACTGAGGACACTAAATACTATACACTAAAAAATACACAGTTACTGGTAAAAAAAAAAACACCGGAAAAAAAACATAAATATACTTGAGATAAATAAAATAGAAAGAATGCAGGATAGAGACAGCTAAGGATAAATTAGACTCTTTATTCTGCCTTTTGGAATAAAACGAATTGTTAATACACAAAATATGCAAATGCCCATGTATTTGTCATTTGTGTTTTACAACCTTTGACCAAAACGACTGAGCATTTCACACCTAATCCATTTAAAATAACAAAAGCATTAGCCTAATTGTTGAAAATAGCCTTAAAACAGGTCAGTGTCCTACTTTAGCAAACAATAGCTCTGTCTTTTCTGAACGGAGCTGGGGATACTTTAGAAAGCTGGTAAAGGTAAACAAATAAAGCCAGACGATGGAATTATGATCAGCTATATCTCAGTATTATTATTTAGTTTATGCATTTACTATAATTCCATACATAGGTGTCATGTACAGCTCTGGGGGAAAAAAAGACCACTTAAAATGATACGTTTTTTTTTATTTTACCAAATTGAAAACCTCTGGAATATAATCAAGAGGAAGATAAATGATCACAAAGCATCAAACCAAGCCGAACTGCTTGAATTTTTGCACCAGGAGTGCAGGCATAAAGTCATCCAAAAGCAGTGTGTAAGACTGGTGGAGGAGAAAATACCAAGAAACATGCATGAAAACTGTGATTACAAACCAGGGTTATTCCACCAAATATTGATTTCTGAACTCTTAAAACTTTAGGAATATGAACTTGTTCTTTTCTAAAACATGATTATCAGACATAAGGATAATCCATCATCTGCCTGTCATGATCCACACAGCAAGTTGAGCACGAATTCTCAAATTTCAGAATCCTATCTGTCCTAATGTGTCATCTTCAAATTACACTCTCAGTGAGTCTTCAATATTCTCTTTTCAGACGTAAATCCTCTGAGCTCTGAGATCTGGAGTAGAGGAAGAGCAGACTGTCTGCAGAGGAACAGAATGGATAGAAGAGAAGAGGATGGCTTCTTCTTCTAAGACTGGTTTATGAAGCTGGCAGAAAGTGACAGTTATTAAAGAGCTCAGTGAATCACTCATACATCACTGGGGTTTGTGTGTGTGTGTGTGTTTTGGGGGGGAGGGGGGGTTCTCTCGTTGCTGAAGTACCAGCCTTTGCTCTTCTGAGGATTCTTTATACTGGATGTTGGAGCGTTACTGTGAGGAGAATCTGACCGCATTTAAAGAGCATCACTGATGTTCTGATGTTGGGTGATTAGTTCTGAAGCTCTAACTCATGCCAACTCAAGCTACTAGATGGAGCTCCATTACTCCAGAGAACGCATGATGTTTCCTTCATCAGGGTTCAACAAGTTGTACCACAGCGATGGTCGCCCAATGGTTAACCTGATTATTAGCAAAGTCAGTGTTTCAGCAGCGCGGTATTTTTTATTTTTTTTTTCGCAGTTGCTTTAGAATTTAATAAAATGTCAGGAAATTACGATTACAGTCTGTAGAGGGCTTTTAGTAAAGAAGGTGGAGACATGTGATTGGATTAAACTAGCAAATGTTAAGTTAGAGTGCGGTAGGCAGCAAAGGAGGCTGTTGTTTTCACTTGTCATCCCCTGTATAAATACCCCTTAGTTTTCAGTGCTCAGGGCTGAGTATTTAATTTAGTTTAATACATTTAATTGCATTTGCCTTTTTGTAACTGACCCTTTTTTGTGTCTCTGTTTATCGTCTTTTGCTTGCCCTTTCTATTTTTACCTGTTGCCAACTTTTTTTTTCATAATTTTTGTACTCCTCTTTTACCTACTCCCTTGTAATGCTGGCTGGATTTTTCTTGCTTGACCATGCTTTGCCTAACTACTCTCTGGTATGTTGTTTATATTTGCTGCCATTTTGTTACTGACCTTGCCTGTCCCTCTCTACTTTTGTAAGCCTAGTCGCTTTAGTAATAAAAGGAGATTTTTATCTTCAGGTGTTTGTCCTGAATCTGGCCTGTGTGTCATTTTCATACCAGCACTTTAAACACTTTATTTCATATTTTATAAGCAGGTAGATAATAATAATTTCAAGTTGGTGTTTATTGGCTCTTCCTAAAGTGGGGCAGGGGAGTGTGGGCCTGCTTCTGCTGCTGAAATAAATCCTAGAGGAAACACTGGATGTTTTAAAGTAGATACTTGGGGTTAAACAGTGTCAAGGTCATTTGTTAAGGTTTTTCTTGACTTCTTAAAAGTCTTAAAAGGCAAGGTTGTATTATGCTGTGAAAAAGTGAGCAATTCCAGATACCAAAAGTGTAGAAATAAGCTTATTTAAAGAGACATACACACACCTACACACACCTAAAAACACACCCCATCAAAGGTGGAAGTGGAAAAGGAAATCCTCTAACTCCAAACACAAGCCTGGACACAGGTATAGCTCATGGAATCCATACAGCAAAAAAGTGTGTGTGTGTGTGTGTAAGGAAGGCCATACTGTCAGACAGAGGTTAAAGAGTGAAGCAGAAAAAAGCAGGACACCTGTTTCATTCAGCTCCCGGCGGCTTTCACACTCACATAAATCACACAAAAAGGTTTAGTCCACTGAACAAATATTAGTGCTGGAGATTACTGCAGAGAGTCCTCAAAAAAGAAAAAAAATCCTGAATAATTCACAATGAAAATATTAATAAAAAAGAAAGATGTCCCCTGTTCTTTTCAGGACTAATGGAGATAACACATGGGTCATCAGAAAGTTTGTATGAAGAGCTGGGATGCCCAACAAAGAAAAAACAGAATAAAAACTTTCTCTTAGCGGAACGCTCAGGTATCCATAGCCATGACAACAAGACGACCACTGCTGGATGATGGTCTCCAACAGAATGAGAACTGCCTATGCTGCTGACCACCACGGGACTACGACCAGCTACAGTGGTGATTTCTTTTGTTTTTGCTTTTTTGTACTGATATTTTTCAGATTATCAAACAAACTTTAATATCAAACAAAGATAACCTGAGAAAATATATTTTTAACTAATAATTTTATTTATTAAAGGAAAAAAAAACTATCAACACCAATCTGGCCCTGTGTGAAAAAGTGTTTGCCCTCAAAACCTAGTAAATGGGTTTTGCCACCCTTGGCGGCAACAACTGCAATTAAAGAGTAATTTTCTCTGTTGTAAAAAAAGCGCTTTATAAATAAAATTGAATAGAATATTTTTACACCTTCCACCTAGCAACAGTGCCTGTGGATATATCTGGAAATGTCGTGGTCTCGAAATGAGGTGTGTTCAGGTAAATTTCTGGCATATTCCAATCCTATCTTGGCAATGGAAAACTGCCTCATTGAAATAGCAATCCCCCAAAGTCAGAGCTCACCTGGCTCTAAAAGGGAATGGCAAGTGACATGCTGATAGGTTTATTGTAGATTACACCCAAAACACAATCATGATTAATTAGAGAATTAATACATGCCTTTTGAGTGCTTCAAGGCGCACTTGGCGTACTTTTCCAGTCATTATGATAGCAAAGACAGATAGATTGCTAAATCAGGGCCCAATAGGAACCTTTAGGAACATTAAATCAAATACCTAGGCACGTCCTAGCAACAACATAGCAACACCAAAACACCCACCCAGTCCCCACTAAGTAACACCATATCATCCAATTAGCAACATCAATCTTACCCACATTTAAATAATAATTACTGATAACAACCAATATTGATCTGTAAAGAAAAATACAGCAAGAGTGCCTGTGAATATATCTATGCCGATGGGCGGTTTGGTCTCGAAATGAAGTGTGTTCAGGTAAATTTCTGGCATATTCCTCTCTTGGCAATGGAAAACTACGCCACTGAAATAGCAATCCGCCAAAGTCAGAGCGCACCTGACTCTTAAAGGGAATGACAAGTGACATGCTGATATTATTGCAGATTACGCCCAAAGCACAATCATGAATAATTAAGAGAATTAGTACATGCCTTTTAAGCGCTTCAAGACGCACATGGCATACTTTTCCTGTCGCTAGGAAAGCAAAGACGGATACATTGCTAAAATAGGGCCCAATGGGACTCTTCAGGAACACTAAATCAAACACCTAGACACAATTTAAGCAACACAAAAATACCCAACCAACACCATATCATCCAATTAGCAACATTAATCTTGATACTTGATAACTGATAATAACCAATATTGATCTTAAAAAAAAAGATAAAATACAGTTTTCTGGGCCTCACACTGCCACACCCAGGAAACCAGGACCCCCTTCCGTTTCTGCCCACCATTCCTCCGTCCTTCTGCCGTCCACCCTCTCTCAGGTACACAAAGAATGGCCTCAGGTTTCAGCTGCTATTTCCGTACGCGCACCCACCAGCGCCGGACAAAGAGAACCGGGCCACTCCGTTCGGCAGCTCCGCGGTGCAAATTGCCATTACCGAGAGGCCCTCAGCTGCCTATTGTCACGGATTATACCCGCATTCATGTGCATGCCAACTCTTCCATTAAGCTTCTCGCTGGACTCTATATATAACTGGCACCAGTGTCCAGTGTCGTATAAAACGAGAGACGACATTCAACTGGTCCACCTTCTGAACGCACAGCGGAGTAGCGCAGGGCCAGAGACTCTATTTAGCAATCAGCATTCAAAGAATCAGTATGAATGTAAAATGAGCTCGCAGATCGCCTGTGGTCATGTGCTGCCAGTCAGTACAGTGTTTTAAAAGGAATCAGGTGGGAAATTGCTTTGAAATGTGAAAAGGATACAGAGATGTCTGTCACTGTCATAAAAGAGGCTCAGTAATAATTCCTATTCTGAAAATGTTTCACTGCACAGGCTGGAAATAGGCCGGGAGAATAGCAATGTATCACATGACGTCATACTGGATTGCTTTTGTATTGAAATTCATTTTAAAAGGACCACATCGTGGATAGGGTTTGAAGCAGCATGTAAATACTATTGGCACTATTTTAGTGATATATAGGCAAGCCTTCAACGACGCACTTCTCAGCATGATTTAGGATGTGTCAGTGTGTGTTTGCTCTTGTAGCGACAGAAAAATACACCTTGGGCGTCTCTTAATTAATCATGGGTGTGTTTTGGGTGTAAAGCGTGATAAAGTAGGTAGCGTGTCACTTGCCATTGCTATTAAGAGCCAGGTGAGCTCTGCCAAACTTTGGCAGATTGATATTTCAATGGCGCAGTTTTCCATTGCCAAGATTCCATTGACAGAAATTGACCTGAACACACCTCATTTCAGGTCTGTATTTTTGACTCTGTAGAAAGTTGGAGATCTCTGCACTATCCGAAAAATATCCAGCCAATATCATCCTGTAAGCATCATCCTGTGGGCAGTGTCTTGAGACCACTGATAGAAGACTAGAGGAAGACCAAACTGATGAGAAACTGTACAGCAACGAATTCAGAGCTTCTGTCTTCATAAGGGTGAATTCGAACGTTATTTTTAAGGGCACTATAAACTCCCATAATGCATCATGATTTATAGGAAACATCTCTGCTTACTACATGAGCTAAAATGTGTCCCAGAATGCATTGCGAGTCTCGTTACTAAGCAACAGGCAAACGGAGCGGACAGCGAGCCACCAGGGTTGCCAGGTTGTTACAGTGGTGTTCAGATAAATGTCACTGAGTAAAACGTGTTTCAAATCCGCCAAAATGCTGAGAAAACCACCAGCTGATGAACAGCTGATGTTCGTCATATCAATAATATTACAAGGTTTATTCCAACAATATATATATATTAAATAAATTTATTTTCATGTTTGTATTATATACGTGTTTTGTGCTTTGTATCATAGGTCACACGAATCAAGTAAAAGTAATTGCAGTTCATAAAAATAAGCTCTCAAGCAACGAACAAAGTCCACCCATCAAAGCACAGCGTTTCCTCCAGACACTGTCAGACCCACCTGAATTTTAGCATAAATCCAACCAATCTGGCAACATTGCGAGTCGCTCTCTGCTGTTAGTTTCAGGTGTTTCTCCATGTAGTTCATTAGTGTGAGGATTATGTTTGTAAACAGCGTAAATGTAACAGTCAGAGAGATTAATTACTCCCATGATCAGCTCAGAGATTCACTAACATTAATTCAGAGCTCAGTTTCAATGTGTTTATGGAGTTTTAAACACAGCTTATACTCTCACATGTGTGTGTGTGTGTGTGTGTGTGTGTGTGTGCTGTATGCGGCCGGTGCTGGCGCATGATGATGAGGTAGTGTCCGAATTCACTCCTGCTTTACAGCTACATCCTGAACTAAATAGTGTCTCCCTATATAGCGCAACAATGAGGGAGGAGGGAGCCATTTCGGTCACAGCCAGTGTTTAAGAACTCCAGCAGCATCACTGCAGCTACTGCTGTGTCTGATCCATTCATTGCAACACAACATACACTCATGAAAGGACCCAGTGTCCAAATAATAGCTATTCTGCGGTGGTATTGTGGTGTTTTGACCATTGAAGAACAGGGTAAAAGGAAGGTAACAATAAAAATAATGTATGCAGAGATAACAGTTACAGGACTACAGTCTGTAATTACAGTTTAGAACTACAAAGTGCTCCTACTGTATATGATCAATGGAGCTTATAAGAGGAAGCATATTCTCTTATACATTCCGAAAACAGTCTGTTACGAATGGTTAAAGTCATTTACCGATAATAAAGTGCACAGCTAAAGTTAGTCATACCTGAGCGCCAGACGCCATGAGCGCGAGAGCAACGCTGATCCGCCACACGCAGCAAAGTGACAGCTCCATTTTCGCGCCGTCGCTCCGCTCCAGCCTGGAAGCCTGAGTGTGCCTACAGTGTGATATCAGCCTGTGAAGAAGAGATGCACAGTCAGTTCAAAAGTAAAGGGATGTGACTTACATCACAATTCCACTAAAATAGATCCATCAGCATTCCCTCCCAACCCAAACCAGATGAGCATTTGCTTGTTACACACACATATACTAGCACATCTCAAAAAAATGATATAGATGGATTAAACACAGAATGATCTATTTTAAGTGTTTATTTCTTTTATTGTTGATGTTTATGGCTTACAGCCAATGAAAACCCAAAAAATAGTGTCTCAAAAAATGTGAATATTATAGAAAACAAATGTGTACTTTTTGGCAGTCTGGACAGTGTGCCAAGTCCTGCTGGAAAATTAAATCCTCATCTCCATAAAAGTTGTCAGCAGAGGGAAGCATGAAGTGCTGTAAGATTTTCCAGGAAAACACTGACTTTACTGACTTTAGACTTAATAAAACACAGTGGATCAACACCAGCAGATGACATGATTCTCCAAACCGTCACTAATCAGTAAATTTTACATTTAATTTGTAAATCAAGAGAGTCTGGAGGAAGAGTGGAGAGACACACAGTCCAAGCTTGCTTGAGGTCTAGTGTGAAGTTTCCACCAATCAGTGATGTTTTTCTTTCCCCACATAGTAAAACAACTCTCAAAATTGTTAACTATTCTGCTATTATTTTTGTATCTTTTCTGAATTTCACCCAAAACTATATATATACTTCATAGAATCTATAAGACATTATAAAGCGTGAGCTACACCACAGAATAAATTTCTTTTTTTTTCTATCTAAATTATTTATTTAGAACAAGAGAGACCATCAAAAACAACTGGTTCTCTTATAACACAGCAACTCTTGGGTGGAAACACTTGTCCACCATCCAACCCAACACCAAGAGGAAGAATAACACTCCATCAGGGAAACCAACACAACTGCATACCATTTACCTTCAAATAAATTAATATTGTTTAATACTATTGTAAGTCTTGATACTTGGCTCACGCAAATAGTGACGTAAACAAAGCCAACAACCAATAGGAGAGCAAGAGCAACCAACAAGGCAAGCGCGGGAACATTGGCGGAACAGGACGTGGATGAAACTTTGGCGATGGCTCTGATATCATGGTTCTCCCGGAGTGTACAAAAGGAGGAGAAACTGGTGGAGCTGTGGAGTGAGCAAGAGTGTCTTCCCATTTACAATTATAATAAATAAAAAATAATAAAATAATAATTGTATGAAGAATCTAGATGTAGTCTTGCAAATAGTTACCCAGCAAGATCCCTAGTCTTTGCAAAATCTTAATCTGTGACTAAACAATCTGTTTCTTTAGATGAGTGAGGGTGTCAGACTTAAGTCTGTTCAACGTTTTTTAGAGGCTTTTCAGAGTCTTTTTGAAGTCGTCCAGTGTATGTTTAGCATAATACATCTGATCCAGCCAATCAAGGACTTCTGCAGAATTTAGTTAGAGCAGGTGTGGCAGATCATGGTTGGAACTTGATTCAACAGAAGGTAGATATCCAGGCACAGGGATGATTGACACAGTTCTAAAAACTTTACTTTAAATCTTAAATCTAACCATTTAATCATGGGATACATTTTTAAAATTAATATTTTTCTGATTTTTTTGTATAATAAACATTTATTCACAATGCAGCAAACATCGTAAAACCAGAATCAAGCACAGCTGCATGATGGAGCATTAGGATTCAGTCCTTATGGACAGGTACTGCATGACAGTCTCCAGTCTCGTGCTTCACAGTTTAGTCATGCATATGGAGTTGGGATGCTCTGCCATGCTTTCTGTATCTCTATATATGTTTCTCTATATCTGAATCTATCTCTCGCTCTCTCTCTCTCTCTCTCTATGTATGCATGTATATCACTCTATCTCTTATACACAAACACATACACACAAATACAAACATCAGCAACCCACAAAGGAGAAAGTGAACTAAACAGCTGACGCAGGCGCGCGCGCACCCCTACGTATAGCGTACAGAGAGAGACAGCGGCTCGTGCATGCTGATGTCTGGCGCTCACCTCTCCCTGCAAACTCAGGCTGGAGGATTTCCATTTTCCCAACGCAGGACGGAGCGCGCGCTGAAGTGCTGTGGAAATGCGCAGCAGATGCGCGCGGTGCAGATGTGTTCGCAGGGCAGATGTGCTGCTGGGACGGTCGGTGCACGAGCTGTGAGAGCTGCTGCTGTTGCTGCCGCTTGCTGAACGGGGGGCGTGAGAGAGAGAGAGAGAGAGAGAGAGACAGAGATGAGGGAGAGAGGGAGACAGAGAGAGGTAGAGAGAGAGAGCGAGAGAGAGAGAAGGGAAGTTTGTGGGCTGCGCTGCTCCACTGCTCCACCAGGCGGCGCTGCAGAATTATAACAGCGACAGACACTCCAGTGTTAATATAAGCATAATTTCTTTATCGATCTTTTTTTATTTTTATATTTTAATACTTTAAAATACATAAATAAAAATGTAGTATTCATATCAATACAAATATTTGTACCTTAAATACTTACTTAATGACTCCAGTTTCTTCTCAGTCTTTTATATTAAATAATTAATTATATAAATTAATTATATTTTATTTATTTTAATTTATTTTAATTCAAATTCTGTTTCCAATTATAAAGTCAATTTCTGCTAAATGTGTAATTTAAATTAATATGAAACACGTACACAGAACAATTAAGGGAGAGATATAGAATTGTGTAGTGAACAGTACAAAATTGTTTGTCTTCCACAATCCCAGATTGAATCAAAATTATAAATAAACTAAAAAAAATACATTTGATACAATTATTTTTATTTTAAATAGATTTTGTATTTTTCAAAGTTTAAACTTAATACTTAAACTTTCAGTTTTAATTTTTTTTTTTTTCAAATTGACAAAACATTTTTTCCCTGATTTGGCTCCATAGACATTTAGAAACAGTAGCGATAACCTATTTTCCATAGTGCCTCCTGATCGGAGGAAAGCGCAGCGACTCATTCCGATACATCAGCTCACAGATGCCTTGTGGTGATCGATATCATCCATTGAAGTCATGTATATCATCTATTGGAGTCATGTGGGGAGAGAGCACCATCTACCCATCCAGAGAAAGCAAGGACAATTGTCCTCTCTCAGGGTTTGGGAAGCGGATGGCAAGCTACATGAACAGGATTTGAACCGGTGATCTCCTGATAATAATGGCAGCGCTTAGCCTGCCGGACCATACGGAGCCCCCCCAAGTAACCATTAATAAGAAAGCTTAAGGAACATTCTCAGGACCAATCAGCTCAAGAACCTTTTCTGGATCAATTTCAGAGCACAGCCACATGTTGTACTTCAGGTTTCATCATTAGGCATTGCCTTATGAGCGTCTGATCAAAGCGCTCAGCAGACACTGCCAGAGGCCTGCATACTCGCCGCTTTATTACAAGGTGCAGAATAGAAGTTGGCAGTGAAAATGGAAGTCATGATTTTAATTAACTCCTGCTGCCAATCTCTGCATCTCGCAGGTTCTGTGTATTCCACCTCGTTTCGATTACAGTCAGCTTACTTTGTCATAGCGACGCGGTTCAGTCACGACTCAACCGTGACTCAGCACGACAAACCACACTGACCTGGCTTCCTCTGAGGTTCATCTCAAAACATCAACGTCTTTTAAATAAAACTGTCTCAAATGCGGTCTATATACAGTACTGTTGCCTATTTCACATTTCAAATATGTGGTATAAAACTTCTAAGACTATAAATCCTCTTTATAGACATTTTTACTTGTTTCACACAGTGAGAAACTTGGTTATACTCATACATTATAAGATATAATGGGAAAGACGAAATGTTCTCAACCTAACAATAGTGTTAATTGACATCACCCTTTTAAGAGAGCGCCATCTACCCACCCAGAGAGAGAGCATGGCCAAATGTGCTCTCTCAGGGCTCCGGCAGCTGATGGCAAGCTGCATGAACGGGATTCGAACCAGAAAGCTCCCTATTATAGTGGCAGAGCTTAGCCTGCTGGGCCACTTGAAGCCCGAAATGTAGCAGTTAACAGGCATCTGTTAGCTGATGTATCAGAATCGAGTTGTTTTTTACTATTTTACATTTTAAATATGTATTATGAAACTTTTAGCATTACAAATCTTCTTCAAAAACATTTTTACTTGTCAGTGATAAATGTGGTTATGCTCATAAATGAAAATAAGAATGTTCTTAACTTAGCTTTTAGATTTCTCTCACTAAGCAAGAATAAACTATTGAAAAACAGCAAATCAGGCAAATAGACAACAAACCAATTAGCAACAGTTATTTTAATTAGATAAATCTTACTTATACTTATAAAACTTATAAAAAATATATAATTAATGCAATTTTAGCAAGATGACATGAACACTTCCCTGCATGATTAGTTCCCCAAACTGTTTTATTCTTCTTCCAGTATATTTTATGCTGAGTTAAGGGTTCTTCCTGAATCATCTATTTTATGTGAACTCTGCAGACCACAGGGTTATCCAGTACTAGGGTTGGAAATACTAGGATGATAATAGTGAAGGACCTTCACTATTATTATTATTATTGTTATTATTATTATTATTATTATTATTATTATTTGGAATAGCAGAAGGTTGTACCAGCTGCACAACCAATGCCTTGTCTATAGTTTTTGATATGCAATCACACAGTCCAAAAATGAAATTTTGAGTTGTGTCTCCCTCTTCTGCTGACTTTAGCTCATTACACTTTGGTCCAAGAGGAAAGACTATTCAAGTTTAGAGGTCCTCGCACTATTCGGACTGAAAGTCTTGGTGGGGAGAGAAATGCCTCATAATGTTCGCTGTGTTTATGTTGCGCTGATTTTATTACACATAGTTTGCGCTGTTTTCTTCTCCATGGTCGCGCAGCTAAATATTTCCTAACAATGTTTATTTTGGTTAGCAGGAGAGACCCTGTGTGAATCAGTGTAGCCTGTGCATCTGTGGCTCGGGAACCGGTGTTTTGTCAAATTATGCTAACTGCTTAAATGTAAAAAAAAAAACATGTAAATATCAGTTAAAGCAAAGAAAAAGTAAAAAAATATATAATAATGAACTGTAAAACTATATAAAATACGGTTTATATTCACCTATATGACCATAACTTTTTTTAAAGGTAAAGGAAAAAAATGGATCATAAAAACCTATGCCACTTGTTCTTGACAATGTTTTATGCGGTGGTCTGAACAATTGTGAACACTCTTAACCATGGAATGAAAGAAAATGGAGAGAAAATAATTTTGAACACTTGTGTTGTGAACACTCTTAACCATGGAATTTTCTGTTTTTTGTAAAATTTAACATACAACGTTGAAACAACTTTGCCATTGATTTATTTTTCAAATTCAACACCAATGCCGACTTTGATTCAACCATAACATCAACGTTAATACAACGTTTAAATGCCAGCTGGGTGTGGGGGATCCCCCGTTCCCTTTAAATGGGTGGAATTTGCGCGAGGTCTTGGGATGTGACATCAGCGCCTCATCGAGGCCGAGCCTGCCCAGCCGCGCGCGCGCTGATCCGGGTCTGAACAGGCGGAGCAGGCCGCGAGCGCTGCTGTATCCTCTCAGCAGCAGCAGCAGGAGCGCGGGAGCGCGCGGGGTTATAGAGCGCGCTGCTGGGAGTTCACCGCACGAGGACATAGCCAAGTCAGGACCGAGCGCGCGCTGCGGGTGCATGACTGTGCAGCGTAGTTAGCAGTAGTTGGCTGTAGTTTGCTGCGCTCTGGGAGGAGTTGGAGTTTGTCTGGACGCTTTTGGCTGCCGCCGTTAGGTTTGCTTTGGTTTCAGGGCTGTAGAGAAAGTGAGCTGGTGTATTTGAGTGTAGCGTGTTTGTGAGCGCGTGCGGTATCATCATCATCATCATCATTATCAGCAGCAACAGCAGCCATGATCACCTCCACCCCAGCACCGGCGGCTGCACGCGGCTCCCGAGCCGCCGGAGCGACGCCCTCCTCGGTCAGCCCCACGCGCCTGAGCCGCCTGCAGGAGAAAGAGGACCTCCGGCAGCTCAACGACCGCCTGGCCAACTACATCGAGCGCGTGCGGCAGCTCGAGAGCGATAAGTCGTCCATGCAGCTGCTGCTGGAGGAGAAGGAGGAGACCACCACGCGCGAGCTGAGGAGCGTCCGGCTGCTGTACGAGAACGAGCTGGCAGACGCCAGAAAGACCCTGGACACCACCGCCAACGAGAGGGCCAGGTTGCAGATAGAGTACAGCCAGCTGTGCGAGGACCACCGCAGACTAGTGTCCAGGTAAGCACCTGCTGTTTCAGCTACTGCTGTAAATAGCTAACTAAAGCTCTGGGGGAAAAATAGACCATTTGAAATGTGAGTTTCTTTGATTTTACCAAATTGAAAATCTCTGGAATATAACCAAGAGAAAGATGGATGATCACAAGCCATCAAACCAAACTGAACTGCTTGAATTTTTGCACCAAGAGTGGCTTAAATTTATCCAAAAGTAGTGTGTAAGACTGGTGAAGGAGAACATGCCAAGATGCATGAAAACTGTGAAAAGCACAGTGCTTTTAGCCGATGCTCCCAACTAACAGGCTTACGATGTTAGTGATTAGGGCATAGAGTTGCCCATGCAAAGAAACCGAAATTCAGTGTCTGTCTCAGTTTCCCCTGAAGCTGTGTGGACACGAGGTCAGAGCGTAATATCAACGCATGGGCTTATAAATAATGTTTTAAATCTTTTGTGTGCCATATCGTAGGATACACAATAATATTGCCAATATTTTTGAATATTGTGAACAATATTTGACTGAAATATCGTGCCATATCTCCCACCCCTAATTATCACACCAGGGTACTGCTTTTTTGCTGTTTTTAGCAAAAGAAAAATTCACACTGTTCTCATTTCCCATTATATATCTACTAGAGACAGATTATATCTGTCCAGTAGCATTCATTTTACTTTAATCTTGGATATATGGAGATATATGGAGTGCATTATTAGTATCATGACATTCATAGAGTCATGGACTTCTGTAACAAATCTGACTTAAATTCTTGTAATTTTTAATTTCTCAGTTAGTGGTGTGCCATATAGTATGAAATAATAACATTTAATTCTCATTTTGTTGAAATAGTTTGTTAATTTTTTTTTTTATTCAATGTTTTGTCATATAGCCAAGTGTATCGTTATCATGAAAATACTGTTAAATATCGTATATCATGTTGTTATTTTAGGGCCATATCGCCCACCCCTACCCAGCATCTAATGAAAGACCAAAGTGATCTCTCAAAAGAGCAAAAGAAAACCAAAATATCAGAACCTTACCAAAAGGTCTGAATTTAAGAAACCCTTGCCTTTTTTGGTTAACTCCATTTTCCAAAGCCTTAAAATTCTTTGGCTGATGTTTTTAATCAGTCAGATGATGAGTACAGCTGCTGGCCTTCCTTCACAGATAAGCTCAGTCTTTCTCATCTTCCAGGAACAACAAGAAGGAGGCCGAGCTGAGTAATGCTGTGGAGCGGTGGAGAAGTCTTGAAGCTGCCTTGAATTCCAAAGAGGCAGACTATGCTAACTTGCTTGCTGCTAACCGCAGGCTGGAAACTGATGTAGCAGATCTGAGGACACATGTGGATAATGTGAGTCCCATCCAAGACCTACATAGATTATGTAACTGTTTTTGTGTTGGGACAGTGTGAAAATACATTAACCCATGAAGATATTTCATATTTAATCTAGTCAAATTCTAATTTTATTTATTAATATACATCCATTCCTGCATTTCGGGCCTGTAACTAATCCCAGAAAAGTTGTGATGTAGCCGTTTAGGGCCTGTAATGAAGTGAAATGCCTAAATAATGATGTGAGTTTTAAACAGGTGGTTGTAATCATGATTTGGTCATCATCCAGGCCTTTGATGAGCAAAGAGGGGCAGAGAATCAGTTATATGTTCAGCTTAGCAACAAATATAAGAGGAAACTATTAATAATAATATTTTAATTATTTTAATCTGTTGGAATTTCAGTGCATTAAAAGTAAAGGCACAAGCCAAAGCTGAAAACCTGTTATCTTTAGTCCCCTCAGGTGTTACTGCATCAAGAACAACCATTCAACGATAGCTGATAGAACCACATTACTTTAGAACAAAAAAATTACTTTATTAACCTTTATCAACAACAAGCTCTACAATACAGACTTACATTTAAACAGAAGAAGCCTGATGTTTACCATGTCCAGAAATGGCATTACCTTTTTTTTGAAAGACATTGGCACTATGTGCTCTGGGCCAGAAGAAAATGACCATCCAGAGTGTTTACAGCAATAACTCCATTGATCAGCCTTGATCTGTTGTCATATGAGTTTTTTTCCAGTACACTTTTGTGAGGCAGCATTAATATGTAAAGTTACAGTGAGATCGTTGAACAATAAATGCTATCTCCACAACACTGTCTTATCCAGAGGTTAATGATGCATCAATACCATTTTTCCAAACAAGTATGATCACAGTATTTTTTTCCTCATGGATACCAATACCTGCATAGAATGAAGCAAGCAGGAGAATCAGATAATAGTGTGGTTGTTAGTGTGAATTTGATTTTGAGTTTATTGTGACACGTTATATAAAGATTTTTTTTTTTCCAAACAAGCATATTTGAAAGAAATGTAGAAATATTGCTTAGATTTAAAAAAGTGTTTACAGCAAGACTATTATAAAATAACCCCTGAAACCCTTCATTGCTTGGTGTTCTCAGTGCCAAAACATATTTTACATGTTGTGAAAAGAAATATATTAAAAACTTTACAATTCCAACTTTTGTTTGGAATGTGTTACAGGCAGGAATGCTTCTGTATTTACAAATGTGTTAAAATTGAGCAGATAAAACATGAAATATCTCTGGTTCATACATAGTAAATGTACAAGTAAATAACACTGCTTGTTTATTTGCATTTTCCACACAGTGCCAACATTTTCTAATTTGAGATTAAATGAGAGTAAATTTAAATAAACTGCTAATGGAGGTGTTTGATATAACTTAATCATATCAATAACTTGATGACCAACATCACAGTTTGTAAACTCTGTAAATTTGAATTTATCATAATATTATCTATTAGTTTTAAAGGTAAACATGCACTCACGGGCTGTTTCCCCTTTGGTCTTAAGGCTTAATCTTAAAACTAATATTTCTTTCCTATTGTTTAAGGGTGACGTGGGATTTGATTGGTTAATATATTGCTATGTTGTGTTCACTCATGCTGTTTCTCTCTGGTTCTGTAGCTGGAGTCTGCCCTGCAGAATGCTAAAACTCAGATTAATTCAGAGACGCTTCGGCGTGTGGACGTGGAGAACCAGATTCAGACCCTCCAGGAGCAGATGGACTTTCAGAAGCACGTCACTGAACAGGTGAGAAAATTCTCCAGTTCAAAATGGTTAATCTTGAAGTTCGTAAAGACCTATCTTCGCTCTTAACCAGTATAAGCTAGTCAACCAGGAAGATAGACCATATAGACCATGCTGCATAACTACTCGGCTTGAACAACAGTACAACAGTGCAACAGTATCAGTGAACATCTATTTTCTGGTCTATGTTCATACACAAAGCGCACATGATTATAGGGCGCATTATGTGACACTAGTGAGAAACGGGGGTGTCTCCATGTTTTCCTTCCAATTCAGCAGTGGTGAGACCTTTAAAGCTAAGCTATGTAAACAAAACTGTAATCCTTCAGTACAAATTTCTCTCCTGAACACTGGTGTTCCAGTAAGCTAGGGCAATATTATCTAGCGGTTCTTCACAGTAGCTTGTTTTAACACAGTATACACACAGGCTACAGTCTAATATACTCGCCTCTGAATGGTGGAAGAGCTAGCGATGTTAGAGGGTAATGCTAATGCTGCTCCAGCGGTACTCTCCAGGGTTCGCAGCAAACTAAAGGCCAATAATACACACCTCTGAACGGCAAAAGAGCTAGCGCTTAGCCCGGTTAACGCTAATACTGCTCCAGTCTCTAGTCTCGGTGCTCGAGAACTAAACTGAAACTCCTGTATAAAGCTGTACTTCAGCGGAGTGGCTTTACTGCGCCTTACAACTTGACTGGTAGAATTGATACACAAGATGCACCTGATGATTTTTGGGAAAATTACATTTTAAATGCGCCCTATAATGCAAAACGTTTGATGGTTAACCAGGCCGAGGTCCGGTGTTTTTCCAACCACCTTGACCATCAAGCTGAGGCCAAACCTGCATTGAGCAAAGATGTTCTTGTTAGCTGTATTTTATGTAATGCGTATTTGTTACAGCTTCAGTCTGTATAAACATTATAAGGAAAACTTGCTGTGTGTTAGGAAGTGCGGGAGATGCGGAGTCGACACGAGACCCGTCTGGTGGAGGTGGATTCGGGGAGGCAGAAGGAGTTTGAAAGTAAGCTTGCAGAGGCCATGCAGCAGCTCCGGCAAGAGCACGAAGCCCAGATTCAGCAGTACAAGGACGACCTGGAGCGGACCTTCAGTGCCAAGGTAGAAATGCGGCTCAAGAACAAAAATCCACATCATTGTCCCAATTGGATCATCAATGACCCACTTTATTTCTGGAGTTAACATGCATTCTGGGTGATCTGATTTTACAAATGATCAGCAAACCACATAGCAGTTCACACTTGGCATTCTAAATGTATCTACTGTGGCTGCTTGTGATTATATACCCAACTTAAATTCCGGAGGAGGATGGAGGACTGACTGGTTATGGTCACTTTTCTTTCCACAAAGTCAGCAAAAATCTAATAAGGCCCCTGTGTTTTTACATTTTTGATTGAATCAACCAAACCACATGTTAATGCCAGGTGGGAATGGTGCCTGTATTCATTTTATGCAATCTATTGAAGTAACCCATATAACCTCTGTTGCGTTGCAGTTGGAGAACGCTAAGCAGGTTGCAGTGAAGAACAGCGATTTTGCCACTTCAACTAAAGAGGAGCTGGCTGGAACTAAACTCAGACTGGAATCCCAGTCCCTGCAGATCAGCAACCTGCAAACACAGGTATGGTTAGTGATCACCAAAGTCTTAATGTTCATTTTAGCGATCTGTAGGCGAACCATCAACCGTGCATCGTGCAGCTTGATTTAGGGCATGTAGGTATGTCTTTTGTATCGTGAGGATGCAAAAAATATACTTTAAGTGGAGTATAAGAAAGGAATGAACAACACAATGTGCCTTGCACAGGGTGTACAATAGGGCTGTTGAAACCAATATGGCCATGTTTTAGGGCTCTTGAGTGTGACCAGTTTGGTCACATGTGCAACCTAGTTTCTAAATGGCACGATGAAAAAAAAATTCAGAGGTCGCACCAGTGTGACAAGCAGTTAAATGGGAACAAAAGTCAGAGCCAGAGATGGAGCCCACCTAAACTACCTGCAGTCAAGCCTGCCTCAACTTGTAAAAACACTCAAACTAGTCCCCACACCATTTCCTAGATCACACTTACACTAAACATTATGGCAGTAGCATGTAGGGGGACTGATTTCAGAATAAAGGCCACAAAACCCTTTAAAATGTATTAAAATATCTTCTACGCTGTATTTTCCTTTGAATGTTTGTTTGATTTACTGGATCCATCATTCATTCCACAGATCAATTATATGTAATAAACTGAGTACATAATTATGTATCAGCTAATTAATATATAAACAGTATAGTCTAAATATTCCATTGCACATATTTAAAATGCAGGCTCTTTAATGTTTTACATTTATTCTTTTTATTCTATATTTGGACTGTTATTAAAACAATCCATTTGGTTTCAAAGGGTAATTTCATTTAATCATTATAGTACATGACTTCACTCAGTTAATATTACAACATTGGCGTGTCATTTCAAAAGAAAGGCCCTTTTATAGCAATTCAATTCATTTCACTTTTTATTTAGATGGCTATTAAAAGAAATACTCTTGTTATCACAAAAACTGATAACTTAATAAAAGCTCACTATCTGTAGTAAGAAGGCCAAAGCCATTCCCTGAGGTAACACTTCATGATCAATTCACATATTGCTTTCCCATGACTTTTGGCATGTCAGTGTACTTAAGGTTGCTGTTGTTGTTCTAACTGTATGGAATGATCTGGGCTGTGTGTGTTCTGTCTGGGTCAGAACTCTACTCTGGAGGCGCGAGTGCAGGAGCTGGAGCGAATGCTGGATCGCGAGCGGCAGGTCAGTCACCAGCGGCTCTCGCAGAAGGACCAGGAGATGGCTGACATGAGGCAGCAGATGCAGACCCAGCTGGAGGAGTACCAGAGCCTGCTGGACCTCAAACTGATGCTGGACATGGAGATCAATGCCTACCGCAAGATGCTGGAGGGAGAAGAGAAGAGGTAGGAAGCCCCTGTTTCAGTAACTGACAACTGTAAAAAAAAAAAAAATATATATATATATATATATATAATAATAATAACAATAATAAATGAATAAAACTTATATTTGCACTCGAATAATAACAATTTTTTTTTTCTTTAAGTAGTTTAAAATTAGATTAAAGTAAATTATCCAAGTCACTGTGCATTTCTTTTTGGTAAAATGTGTGTGGACACATTGAAAGGATAAATGAGAAGGACTTATACAGTTGTTGCTTTATTTCTGAAACGTACAATGCTTGCTTTTGACCGCAACCGCACCAAAATTAGAGCTTAGATTTTCTGCCCGAACCCGACCCGATGCCTGACCCAAAATCGAGATTTTTCAACCACTTTCCTCAGGCCGGTTCGGGTCAGGCTCAAGAAAAAAAGTGTGAAGGCGTGTGTAGGCATCCTGTTTTATTTTATTTATTTATTTATTTTTATAAATCTATGGTGTGATAATCACAATGTAGCTAAGTAACAAATCAAACTGTGTTTAGAATGTTAGAATGTTATAGCTGTTCTTAAATGTAGCTGTTTTTAAAAACCTTTGTTAAATAATGAATCTATGCTTCTTCAGTGTTGCAATGTAAATTAACATCATTCTGAACAGATTTTGCTCATTTAAACAGCCCGAAAATGTTTTCAAAAATCTGATTTAACGCTCTACTTACTAAAGAATGTCTGTTTTAAATTGGGCTTGGGCTTATAATGACCGTTTATAGGGCAGGTCGGGCTTAAGCACAATATTCACTGGCTTGGGCCTTCTCGGGTCTTGCCTTGTTGAGCAGGGAAATGAGCGGAAAACAGAGAAAATGAAAAAGTTTACATTTATTACAGCTATGGTTCTTGCCTATTTTCTGTCTTCTGTCCCCTTTTTTTTTCTCAGACTGAACCTCTCCCCCAGTCCATCCCAGCACTCCTCCATTTCCCGCACACACGCACAGGGCACACGCAAAGCCGGCTCCAAGAAACGAAAGCACGAGGGCGCCTCAGGCCTCTCACCGAGTTACAAAGTGTCACAGCACTCGTCCAGCCGTGGAGTCGTGTCCATCGACGAGATCGACCTGATGGGAAACTTCATAAAACTCAGGAACAATTCTGACACGGTAAATCCTCTTCACAACAGCTGATTAGAGTTAGAACGTCTTACTGAAGAAGAAGGCTTTGGGAGGAATGTCCGGACTGGTATTAGGTCTAGGAATGAACTACCTTTTTTTTCCCCTGTAATGGAAAATCTCCACACAGAATGTGACCTAGTTCAGGTCTGGGCTTCTTTCTTCTCTGGGAAACCATCCCATAAGGTAGTGGGCCTCATTCACTAATGTAATTCTAAGAATTTTCTTAAGAATTTGTAAACCGTCTACATCAGAATTTCTAAATAACAGCTTAAAGTGTTGCCAAAAATAATAACTCATTGAGTTGTACAGTTCTATTGATCATTTTTAAGTAGCTAGTGGAAAAGACCAATATAAGGCTATACTGGTGCTTCTCAAAAAATTTGAATGCCATGTGATCTGCTGGTGTTGGTCCACTGTGTTATATCAAGTCCAAAGTCAGTGCAGTGTTTTCCCACAAAATCTTACAGCACTTCATGCTTCCCTCTGCTGACAACTTTTATGGAGATGCAGATTTCATTTTCCAGCAGGACTTGGCACACTGCCCATTACTGTTGTCGTCAAGACCACTAGAGCCAAGTCCAAATCAGCACCAAGACTTTTTAGTAGTTGAGTTAGAGTCAAGACTGAGACCGAGATAAGATTAAGATAAAAAAAAAAACTTAAATAAAAATTAAAAATCTTCTCCTCTTCAAAATTATGCTTAATCTGTATCTTTTCTAAAACTTTATCAGAAGTCACCACATGAAGTCAACTGAAACACATTCTGTTCATTTTTATTATAAAATGTAAAAAAACAATCCCAATTTGCCTTCAAACAGCTCATCGCTAAGGTTAGCCAGCTCATTGCTAGCTTTAGTTTTCTCCCTGGTAACAATAGTGTGTTAGCTAGCTCATCACTAGCTTTAGGTCTCTCCCTGGTAACATTGGTATTTTAGCTAGCTTATCGCTAGCTGTAGTACTCTCATAGGTAACAATAGTATTTTAGCTAGCTCATTACTAAGGTTAGCTAGCTTGCAGCTAGCTTTAGTTCTCACCCTGGTAACATTAGTGTGTTAGCTAGCTTGATGCTAAGGTTAGCTAGCTCGTCGCTAAGGTCAGTGCTCTCCCCGGTAACATTAGTGACATTAGCTAACATTAGTTATCTCGCTAGTTTGTACTTCTCTCTTTTTTTTTTTTTTTTTCTAAATGTTTGGAATAAATTTGTTGTGGTCCCTGAGGTAAAATTTACATACTGCTGAATTTTTCTTCTTTCCCAAAGTCCTGCATACAAATTCATGATGATTCACATAACCAAAGAGTATAACTCCAGTGAGTCGGTGAAAAAGAGCACATTTAACTTAAGGTCAGACTATTTAAAATTAAAGTGTTCATTGATTGGATACTAAATGAAAGTCGGAGAAGCTTGTTTTTTTTCTGTGTGCAAATTTTAGACTCACAGAAAAAGGACTAATTCAGTGTGTTTGAATGAATTGTTGATGTTCAGGAACAACAGAAAAAAGGTTTAGTTTCTAATGAACTTCACCTCAGACAGAGGACTCCGACTCGGCCGGTCTCGTCCACAGTCTCAGAGTCCACCTCACCCCGAGACCGAGACAAGACCCATTCCAAACAAGGTTGAGACAGAGACAAGACCGAGACCACACATTTTTGGTCTCAAGAATTAATCTAATCTACTACTGCTCATACTGCCAAAAAGTACCAATTGTTCTTATAAAAATTCAAATTTTCTGAGACACTTTTTTTTTTTCATTGACTGTAAGCCATAATCAACAATAACAGAAATAAAAGCTTAAACTAGATCACTCTGTGTATTCTGTATAAAAGTGCAGCTCCAGATAATGTTTAGACCTAATTCTGATGTTTACACCACAATCCTGAGTTTTACCATAAACAGTTTAATTGACCGTTTGACCGTGTGTGATATTAAGATAACATGTAATGGTTGTTGTTTGCAGGATCAGTCACTAGGGGGCTGGGTGGTGAGGAAGAGGCAGTCTGGTACTCCTGATGTTGTCTTCAAAATTCCCAAGTCCTGCATCCTGCGTGCCGAAGATACAGTGACGGTAAAAATACAGATACGTACACACATTTACAAAGTTCTTAATTAACCATGACCTAAAGAAGGGCGTTATACATCTTTGATTCTCTTCACCCCCACCAGTCTCCAACAACGCCCTCATAGAAAGGTGTTGCTCCAAATTGTGAAAAAAAATAATAATAATAAGCACAGTAACCATTATTTGCAAATGAAAATCTTTGACATGAATGCATTGGTATTAATTTATTTATAGTTTTTTGCATGACTAGGCTTTAATATAGGTTTGTCACTTGCTTAAATGTTAGGAGTACGTATAAAATAAAACATTTAAGGCTTTAAATTAACGCTTTGATTAGTATAGGGTTTACTTTGTCCCACAAAATTACACAATATATGAAGGAATCAGACATTACATTCTTCAGCTGTTTTTCTGCTAATTAAACAATAGACCTTAAAAAGAGATACGCCAACAACAAAATATTTTAAATATTTCCATAAACACTAAAACAGGCCTTCGGGTCCTTAAAAAGTCTGGGTAGGGGCACCGAGTGGTCCAGCGGTCTAAAGCACGATGAGCAGGAGGTCGCAGGTTCAAACCCCAGGTCATGCAGCTTTGCCATCAAGCTGCCGGCGCCAGAGGGAGCAAAAATTGACCCTGCTCCCTCGGGTGGGTAGATGGCGCTCTCTCCCCACATCACTCCTAGGGTGATGTCCGCAGCACAGGGGGTCTGTGAGCTGATGTATCGGAGCCGAGCTGCTGCGCTTTCCTCAGAGCGCGCTGGCTGCTCGGTAATGCTGCATCAGCAGCAGCTCGAAAAGAAGCGCTGGCTGGCTTCACATGTATCGGAGGAGGCATGTGTTAGTCTTCACCCTCCTGGTGTGTTGGGGCATCACTAGTGATAGGGGGAGTCCTAATAAGTGGGTTGTGTAATTGGCCGTGTAAATTGGGGAGAAAATGGGAAAAATTAGGGGAAAAAAAAAAGTCTGGGTAAATTAAAATCCGGGTAATTAAATTGTCTTAACTTTACTGTAAATTTGCTGTAGGTGTTATATTTTCAGACTGTGCGTTTAATGCCGGTGGGAAAGCACATGTGGTGAGTTAGCTAATGTTACCAGAAAGAAAACTAAGGTTAACGGGTAGCTAGCTAACGTTCGCGGTAAGCTAGCTAACATACTAATGTTAGCAGCGAGTTATCTAGCTACATTACTGGAGAGAGAACTAAGGTTAGCGGAGAGATAGCTAACATACTAGCATTAGTGGCGAGTTAGCTACGTTAAGTTTCGATTTCCAATACAACAAAATATTTTCTACCAAAGAAAATATGACTACATTTTTGGGTCTTAAATTATGTTTATAGTGGTCTAAAAAAGGTCTTAAAAAGCATTAAACTTGACTTTTTAAATGGTGCAAAAAGCCTGTATATATTGACCTAAAACACTCAATACTTTAAGTAATCAACGACACAAGTTTAATATCAATTTGCAATATTTTATTATTGAAGCCATTAAAGGCATTACAGTATTTAAGTAGCTGTTTATCAGTCACAGTTGTCTTGGTTCTCCACTTAACAAATTAATTCAGTTCGGTGTGCATTAATATTATCCTTTACTTTAAGCTACCGTATGAAAATATTTAAAAGGGTTAAAAATACTGTGATATACATTTTGGTCGTACGGCCCAGCTCTACTTTAAGATATAAACAGCTCTCTATTAAACATTTACCTATGATGTATCTGTTCAGATTTGGTCTGCAGGAGCTGGAGTGGAACCCAATCCTCCCACTGATCTGGTACTGAGTGGGCTGAAGACGTGGGGAGCGGTCAGTGATGTCCTGGTTTCACTGTTCAACGCACACAATGAGGTAAAAAGAGATTCATTATGGGATTGAATACAACGGGGCAACGTCCAAATCTATATTTGGGTTAGGCTAATGATTCTCTAATGATTCTGCTGCTCTGATTAGTTTGTTGTTTCCTTTCTTGAATGTGTCTGATTCATCCAGGACCAGAACTGGAACACACTGTGTTGGATATTTTAATATTTCATCCAAGGCTTTGTTTGTTTTAATAGTTGATGGAATTAGGGCTTGGTAAAAAAAAAAAGGTTGCTGACCATACAATACTTTGAATTCGATGCCAATGCCCAAAAAATACCTTTTGTCTAAATTGTAAGTAAAAAATACAAAATGCATACAAAAAACAGAGTCGCTGTGCTTTTTATAACCAGATCGCAGACTTAATCGTGATTTAATCGAATCATAAGGTGTCTAGAGTGCCCATTTCTAGCTGTGCTCTCAAGTGTGTTTGGCGTATGTGTGGTTTAGGAGGCCGCGGAGCGAAGCGTGGTGTGTGTGCAGAGCCGAGCTGAGGGAAACTCTGATGTAGAAGTTGATGAAGAGAGCGGCGTGGGCTCGGAGATTCACCTCCGTCGACAGGTACTGTACGTTAGTGTGCATTCCAGGCTTGCTAGGTTCAACATCTCACTTTGGACACCTCAGCACCTCCTGAAGCTCTTAAACCAGAGCTAAAACCCATTTCTGTCAGAAAAAAATGAAGATTTTTTTTTTTTTTTTACATAGTTTATAAAACTAGTGTTGGTTGCTGGCAGCCAAGACGTTAAGAACGATAACCCTTCTGGTGTGTTGACCAGCAAACCAGAATTCAGAACACAACTGTTTATCGTTAACTGGTGCTCATGATTTCTTCACCAGGAATGCAACAGAACAGAACAGTACAAAGAGTAAATTCTAAGGTACTGTATTTTTCGCACTATAAGGCACACCAGATTATAAAGCGCACTATCAGTAAATGTCTATTTTCCTATACAAGGCGCACCAGATTATAAGGCGCACTATCAGTAAATGTCTATTTTCCTATACAAGGCACACCAGATTATAAGGCGCACTATCAGTAAATGTCTATTTTCCTATACAAGGTGCACCAGATTATAAGGCATAATTTTTAAAGTCAAACAAATGCTGGATGTTAATGTACCCAGATTATTCTCCTGTTGTTTTGGGTGAGTAAATCGCATCCTTTTATCTACACTAAGCCTAGATTTTCAGACTTTCACTAAGGCTAGCCCAACAGCTAACACTAGGGAACCCTGAGTGCTTCCCACACATAGCTTTTTTTTTAACAAGGTAAACGGGAAGGGTACAGTCCAATAATACTCACCTCTGAACAGCGAAAGAGCTAATTAGCGCTTAGTACGGTTAGTGGGTGATGCTAATGCTGCTCCAGCAGGGCTAGCTGGGGTTAGGAGCAGGCTACAGGCCAATAATACTCTCCTATAAATGCTGAAAGAGCTAGCGTTTAGCGAAGTTAGCAGCTAATGCTAATGCTGCTCCAGTTTTGAGTCTTTGCTGGAGAACTAAACTGTAACTCCTCTATAATGCTGTACTTCAGCCGAGTGGCTTTACTGCTCCTTACAACCTGATTGGTACAATTCGTACATAAGGCACACTGGATAGTGAGACAAAATTACGGTACCTAAATTAGTGTCCATCTATATAAAATCAGCTAATATCTTTTTTGTATTTCTTTTCTTATTTAAAAAAAAAAGCCCAAAAGAAGGAAAAAGAAATGCTGCTCTCTCTCCTGATCTGCTGAGTGACCAGCAGGAGCAGTAGGTGAGAAGACCGCCACAGCTGCCACCTGCTTCTGTGCTCTGCATGGATGCTTGGCTTTGCTCGCTTTCTAGCCTGCTGCCTGAAGTTTGTTTAAATTGGATATTGAATGTCCCGTCCATCTGCTCCCACCGTCAGACCCCGCTCCATCTCCCAGTGTTCAAACGTGCTCACAAAATAACACCTTAACACCTATATAGGTGTGGGTGTTCCCAAGCCTTTCCCTGAGGAGACACTTCATGATCAATTTACATACTGCAAGGGGTGTGCCAAGATGCGGATTCGCGGACGCACGTAGACACAACAATACGTTGAGATTCAGTAATTCGGTTGCCAGGTCTGTATGTATTAAAGATTTTAGAGAAGTAAATATGCGGTTGTATAAGGAACACACAATCTACCTTTTATTAAAAGTATTAGTGTTTACATGAAGAATTAACCCAATAACAGTGTATGTAATGTAAATATACACACAGCTGGGATTCTCACATACTTCTATGCAACGTCAGTGTCAGAAAAGACTTTAAAAAAGGCTTTAAATGTTACATTTTAAAAAGATCGGATTCATTTCTTTTTTTGTAACTGCCATCACAGTTAAAGTAAATGCAGCTGAGATATGAATTTACTAAATATAAGACATGTCTTATTTAACTCCTCTCAATTAACGTACTGCTAGGGGAGAAATAATTTACCAAAAGATGTGTGCCGAATTCTGACTCCCGGCAGAATTTCGCATCTCGGCACACCTCTTTTGGTAAATTATTTCTCGCGCTTTTCCTCCAAGCTTCCACTCAGCTCGGAAAGTCACTTTAAATGCACAATTTACTCTGAAATTTTGAAAGCTGCAAATACTTAATTGTCCTGATAAGTCCTGCATTAATCTACACACTTACCTCTCCTGAAAACAGTTTATTTGGGTGAGTAAAGCACTGAAGCTCGTTAGCCTGTAAACAAATACAAATATTATATTAGACGGACCATTGTATAAAAGCTGCAGTGTTCAAAGCATGTGAAAAAAAGTAGTGGTTTATAGCCCAGTAATTATGCGAACTACCCGAGCAGGGTGTAGGAAGATTATAGAATTAAAAAAAAAAATAGAATTCATTTACTATTAACTTGTCATGTACGTGGCTCCAGCATTCCTCCTCCTCATCTGCTCATGCGGTGGTGATGTGCTGCTGTGCTCTGTGAGATCCTTGAAGGCTTTAATGTAAAATGATCCTATCCCATTCCATCCCGTTGGCATCCAGCTTAATGCTTTGCTTTACTGCCAAAGCTTTGGTTGGCTTACTGCCCCACATTAGGGGGTAGCAACTGTACTTATGTGTACAATAATGTAGACCATGTAAGAGAGTAATGAAGCAGTAACTTTAGTAAGTAAAGTTGTTTCAATTAAAATATTGATATTTGACGCCACATATCGATATGATTTATCGCAATATCAATATTTTGTCCTACCCCCAGTCAAAATGTAAATCTTAATTGGACAGCGACAGTATTAGAATGATGTGTATGTGTGAGTTAAACAATGTGTCATGTTTTTACAGGAACATATGGGGAACCAGGAGGCCAGCTGTAGCGTCATGTGACACTTGCCCATCTAAGATGACCAGTATGGTGGGGGTGTGAGATTCAAAATTAAAATATGGACGTATCTACACAATTCATAGAATGGAAGACTTTCTTCTACTTAGGCTTCCACGTGGAGGACATCTGATACTGGATCAGACAGTTTTGCACAATAAATTTCTTTATTTGAAATGAAAAGGACAAGACTGGGCCTCGATACGCTGCTGAGACCCATCCCACCCAGCAGCCTCTTGTACATTGTCAACGTTTATGGTGTCTAATGGGTGGATTAAGCCTAGTTGTAAAGTACATTTTCATTTTTAGTGTAAAATCTCCGTTCACATGCTGTATATTGCAAGACTAGGCTTAATCTCTGTCTGGGGAAGCTCCTATTATGCTATTGACGTCTCGGACTTTATTGCAGTGCCAGTGCTGATTCTAGGCCTAGGTTTAAATTAGCCACATGATCTCTGATCTTGAAGTTGTGCCCTTTCAATACCACACTACGTCTACCTTGTTATGCCACAGTATCCCTATATTTGCACTTATTAAGGCTACAGCTAATGCTATTACTTTGTATAAGGTGGTAAAGCTCTTATTTAGGAAAAGCCCAGCATTGCTGCTGAAAACTAATCTAGAGGCAAGATTCTAATGGTGCCTTTAATAAATAGCAAAAGTAGCTGTGTTGGTTGGTAAATTTCAGTAAACCCTAGAATAATAATATGACCAATCCATAAGTTAAAGGAGAACTTTGGTGTAAAATTGACTTTTGATAATGGAGTACTAACCTTTGTTGATTATCCCACCTCCACTCTCTCCAGCATCTTTCCATGATCCAGTAATTTTTTTTACAGATTGTCCAAACTTGCTTTAGAATAGATAATATGGGGCATATTTTGCTCCTGCCGATAAATCACCAAGTGGCTCCTCACCTCATTGGTAAACTCCGGAGTGCTCTAACATTTAAAACGAGGCTATAATAACTTTAAAAGTGCAGAAGAAGCTTATTAAAAAACACTGTTTAGAACCCGTAGTGCCAGCTAATCTTCGGGCGCCGCCATCTTAAGGTAAAGGTAAAAGTGGTAAAATTTCAAAAAGCTTCTTCTGCACTTTTTAAGTTCTTATTCCTTGTATTAAATGTTAGGGCTCTCCGGATTCTACCAGTGAAGTGTGGAGCTACTTTGAACCTGGATAACGGTGGAAAAAGCTATTCATCTGCAGGGGAAAAATATGCCCCATATTATCCATTCTAAAGGGTGTTTGGACAAACTGTAAAAAAATAACTGGATCTCAGAAAGCTGCTGGAGAAAGGAGGTGGGATATTCAACAAAGTTTAGTCCTCTTTCACACCAGAGTTTCACACCAGAGTTCTCCTTTAAGGGAGCTCTGTCCATTTCTACATTACTTGAATTGGTCCCTGATGTGCCTTGTTTAGTCTTTTTTCGTTTTCCATTTGTCTGCTAATTTTACGACTCCAGTGAAGAGAACACTTTAAAACATTGTCAGAAGCTTATTTATTGGTTTTGTTCCATTTTTTGGTTGTACTTTTTTTTTTTTTTTTTTTTTTTTTTTTACAACAAGCCACTTGTCCAACACTCTTAACTGATTTCTCTGATTATCTCGATATCTCAACATCTTTTGCCCTTAAAGTGTGACACTCAATCCCGTTATTGCTTATTTATTGCATTAATGTTGCTGACATGTGTACTTTTTATATTTGTAAACTTAATAAAGATTGCAATGAAGTGGATGTTTGGTTTTCTGCTGATTATCTACAGCTGTTCTAAAAGAAGATTATTAAAGCACATATATAAATAACAATGCAGTTCCAGTACAGTCATGGAAAGGAACAGTTCAGCGTTTAAACATGGAAATATTCCTCCTCCGTTTGATTTGTGCTGCGGTCCATTTTTTAAATTTTTTTTTTACTCCTTGAGGAATGTCCAGTTTTATTCCAGTTCAAAACAAGGCCTTATATCCACTCTTGTTCATTATTGGGTAATTGTTGACCTTTTACAATGCATATTTTACTGTGTGCCATAAGGATCCTGGCCAATCACAGCTCCAGATGAGTTTCTGAGAGTGTCTTGATAAACAAGATATTCATGTAATCCATCAAAAGTCGATAATTTTGGTCAAAACAATTAACAGCGTTAACCGGGGTTGGCTGGCTCACTGATGTGTTTTTAAAAGTTGATTGTACAATCAGGTCTAAGCCACGGTCACGGTCTAATCTCAGTGCTGGTATCTTGTCCTCGCAGGTGTCCTTCCACAGCAACTACACCACAGTCTCCTTGCCTTTGTCCTTGAATAAGAAGTGCAGTGCCAGGTTTTGTTGGCGCTGGGGGGTCTGTGCAGGTCTGGGTGTCTGCAGCCTCACTCTGGGGTTGGTTTCTCTCCAGCTCTTGAACAGGTGAACATGGTAACGCAGGGACACCTGTGGCGACAGACGCATGTGTTTAAAGGAAAATTGTGCTTCTGGACTGACCTTAAGTAGTAAAAATAAATACAAGATCTGTATACATCTGAAAGAAGAGTATATGAATTTGCTTTTGGGTGGACCTGTTTTAGTGGTTGTTAATTAATCATGGTCTGATGAGCAGTGTTGGGAGTAACGGCGTTAAAACTACTACTTTTTTCAGTAACGAGTAATCTAACTAATTACTCTGACTGTAACTATAACGCCGTTACCATTTCCGACACCCCGTTACTGCACGTTACTTTAGCCGCTCTATTAACTTTTTTTTTGTTTTAACTTTACTTTGCCCTGGTTAACCCCTCCTCTTTCCGGTGAACTTGAGCTTCTGGTCGCTGTGCCTGTGGTTTGGCGTGGTGAAGTGAGGTACAATTGTGACGATTTGCGTGCTCTAATTAATTCAGTGATTGCCGTGGACAGCCCAAGTTCCGAATTAAGGACGTTAAGCTCTTTTTAGCTGCTCCGGTTTTTGTGGTGCTGCTGCTTTCTCTTTTAGAGCTTAGATTCTCTGCCCGAATCCCACCTGACCCGAGGACCGACCCGAAATCGGGCTCCTATTTTTATTTTATATAAAGCTCTGGTGTGATAATCACAATGTTGCTAAGAAACCAATTATTATTGTTCACTAAAGCAAACGAAATAGCGAAAACTGAAAGTGAAAAAACATTTGTGTTAACTGAATCTAATAAAAACGGTAATTAAAAGGAAAAAACATAACTATCTCGAACTGTATTTTGTGTTTATAAAACTAACTAAAACGAACTGAAATTACTGATAGAATATCCTCATTTTTGTGTTTAATTTATTTATAAGCGCTGTTGTACAGCGGAGTTGTACAGCGGCGGTGTTGTGCCGAGCGCGCGGCACTCGTGGTCCTTTAGTTCTTGTGTAAAGCGCTCGCGCTAGCAAGCCCGCCCAAAAACTTTCTGAACAGAAAAAATAAAAACTAAATAAAATTAAACTATAATAAAAATAAAAAATGTAATCACGTAGCTCTGGGCGCACGTGAACGCCTCCGCGTTTGACTTGCAGCACTGTGTGTAGCTGTTCTTAAAAATCATTTAAATTAAATAATAGTTCTATGCTTCTATGTTACAGTGTTAATTAACATAATTCTGATTATATTTCGCTCATTCAATTAGCCCGAAAACAGACAGTTTATGGGGCGGTTCGGGTCGGGCTCATAATGACAGTTTATGGTTCGGGTTTGGTAGGGCTTGGGCAGAACGTGCACGGGCTCTGGCTGGGTCGGGTCGTTTTTTTGGGCCCGATCTAAGCTCTATTCTCTTTTGGTGAAGCTGTTATATTAATACCATTTTAACGGTCATTAGATTGTTGTTTTTGTCTATTGTTTTGTTTTATATATACATATTTCTTTTGAGTGTGGCTTGGTTTGTTTAATTTCATCCCCAGACGCGTTTTTCCGCTTTTTTCAGTATTACAAGTTTTAGTAATTTTCTTTGGTTGTGTGCAGAATTTCGTTTTATTTTTTTGAAATTCGTTAGATTATATTTTTGACAACATTTTGGGTTTATTTTCGTTTGTTATTTTTCTAATAATAATAGTAAATGCATAATAGATTTCCTTTTTTTTTGACGAATTTTGAATTTTGAATAATAAAAAGTAACGCGAAAGTTACTTTTACTGGTAACTAATTACTTTTATATTGGAGTAACTCCGTTAGTAACTCAGTTACTTTTTTGGAGAAGTAACCAGTAACTATAACTAATTACTTTTTCAAAGTAAGGTGCCCAACACTGCTGATGAGACAAAGTTATTTGGAGTATTAATGGTGAGACCTACAGTATTTAAAAAAAAAAAAAAGAAAGCTGTACCAACTGTTAAGCATGGTGGTGGTTGCATTGTGTTTTTTAGTTATTACCATATTTTTCACACTGTAAGCTGCACTTAAAATCTTTTCATTTTCCCATAAATCGTCAGTGCACCTTATAATCCAGTGTATGAAATTTATACCTTATGTATGAAATTTACCAGTCAGGTTGTAAGTAGCAAAAAAAAGCTACTCCTCAGAAGAACATCGTTATACAGGAGTTTCAGTGTAGTTCTCCAACACAGAGTATTAGCATTAGCCGCTAACCACGCTAAGTGCTACCCTTTTGCCTCTCATGATCGTGCTGTAGCCTGCTGCTCACTTCGGTTAACACTGCTGGAGCAGCATTAGCATTATCCACTAACCACGGTAAGTGTAAGCTCTGTTGTTCAAAGGTGAGTATATCAGACTGTATCCTGTGTGTTTACTGTGTTTAAAACAAGCTACATGTGACACACTGCTAAGTAAAATCTTACTAAAACACTGGTTATTTGCTAATGCTGCTAAACCCAGCCTTAGTGGAAATCTGGGATACTGTAAATAACTAAGCACTTTACTTACCCAAATGAACAGTTTTTAGGAGATAAATCTGTGTAGATTAACATCCAGTGCTTATTTGACTTTAAAGGATTTTTTTAAAAATATTTCAGTTTTGTTTACTTAGCTTTACTTAACATAGTTAGCTATCCCCCTCCACCACCTAGCCCTGAGACCTGCTGAATATAAAGGAAAACATGGCGACATCCCTGTTCCTTACTGGTGTTGCATAAAAATAGCCCAGAAAATACATGTTTATTGATAGTGCCCCTTATAATGCGAAAAATACAGTAATAGTGTGGATTCCGGTCTGCATGCTGGTGTTTTAGGTCTCATGTCTCTGAGTAATTTTCACACACTATACATATAATAATGAACAGCAAGGCATGCCATCAGTAGTAGTGTTGCCAACTCCTCAGTAATTAAAGTAGCTATTGGCTGTCCTAAAAGTCTAGAAGTCGCTAAATGACCTCATCGCATAATTTGCATAATACATGTTTTTGGATTAAGGTTGTGGGAGAGAACAAAACACTCTAAATATGTTAGAAATGTTACAAATGAACTTTAACAAATGAACAACTTCTGTTGCTTTTTAAATAGGCAGTCACTTTTTTTTACAATAACTTAATTTTTACGTGAATTACATACATGAGTTTTTTTGCCATGTTGTTAAATGTTATTATAAGAGCAGCAGTTAGCTGGAACTGTTATTCTACGTTTTTTTGTGTTTTTTTTTTCTTTGTTTGTTAGTTTTATTTTTTATTTTATTTTATTTTTAAACCTATTATAGACAAATAGTTTAATGGTTCAATAGATATTTAGGGCGTCTGAAAAGTCGCTAAATATAGCGACAAAGTCGCAGAGTTGGCAACACTGATCAGTACTTGTTGTCAACTTGTTCTAAACTAAGCAAGTAAACCACCACAGAAATCTTAAAAAAAAAAGTGCCATTTTGTTGTTTTTGTCATTTTGTCTTTCATAATATAAACAGTAACAGTCAAAAGTTTGAACAAACTAAGATTTTTCATTATTTTAAAATGTCCTGCATTGTAGATTAATACTAAAGTCATCTAAACTATAAAGAAAAATATATAATTAACAAGGCCCAATTCCATCCCAAGGCCCGCATGCACACAAAGAGGGGTGTAGTAGGGGTGTCCCGTTTCTCGTTAGGCTGGAGGGATAGGGCTTGTTAGCCCTTCATACAGAGATTGTTCAGACTTTTGACTACTGCTGTGTAAATATATATATAGTGATTGAATACAATTTGCAAAAGATGGACATTTTTAATCAAATCTATGCAGTAAACTTACAACAGTCCAGAAGAGGTAGATGGTAAAGAGGGCCAGTGTGAGCATGAGCAGTCCGAACGCCTCCATGCCGTTACTGTAGTAGAGGTCCAGAGCTCCCTGTACACAGAGCCAGCCGGACAGACTGGCCAGAGGTGTTATGAACAGGAAGCAGATTACATCCCCGCACAGCGTCCGCCTCTGCATGGATGGAGTGGCCAGCCACTAAAACAGCAGAAACAGACACAATCAGAACAACTCTTATTTTACATTATACCAGTGCATCTGAAAAATTAGAGAATCATTGAAAAGGTTCTTTACTGTAGTAATACAATTAGAAATGTGAAATTAAAGATTCTTGTCCTGCTGCATGACCCACTGGCTTGATCAAAAATGATAAACCGGGGCAGCAAGGCAGTCTAAAACCATAATACTGCCACCCCCATGCTTAACAGTTAAGACTAATTTCTTATGTTGGCTCGACTACAGTGTTTTCTCTAAAAATACAATGCTTTCAGTTAAAACCTAACACCTCTATTTTGAATTAATCCGTCCACAGAACATTCTTCGAGTAGGCTTCTGGCTTACTTATGTGGTTCTTAAGATAACTGACATCAGTGTTCTATTTGGATAGTAGATAGTAGCCAGCACCATCACGAGCTTTGGCTAGGAGGACCAACCTTACTCTGCTTTATTTAGATGCTGATTACAGTTTATCACAGGAGATTAAAGGGCAACATAACATGATTATACATTCCATGTATATGTTGGAACTATAGAACTAATGCGCAATAATAAATAATTTTTTGGAAAAATAAAGCTAAAAAAAATCTTCACTTAATTTATTAATATGCATCTATTTCTACACAGCATTCTAACACATTCCAAAAAAAGTTTGGATTTGGAAAAAAGTTTGGATTTGGATCTTGTTTTCAGACTAGAGGTGCCCAACAGGGTAATAGCGCCTCTTTTTACTTGTACAGTTTCTCCGCAATAAACTTATCCTTTTACTCTAGTATTGTTATCATTTGTATGTATCATCATTTTATTCCAACAACTCCTTATTGGTGTAGAATATTTTTGTTAGTGAGTGCATCTTGTGTTCACACATTCTAAAGTCAAAGTAACTGTAAGAATTACTTCTTTGCCTTTGTCATAACGCCCCTTTTCTAAACCGGGCTTGTGTTATAACCCCCTCTTGCCTCATTATACCATCTCACACAGTAGATACAGCTCATATTTACCCTGTAGAAGCACTACAGAGTAGCTTAGAGCCAGTCCTTGGACCACTGTAAAGCATGCATCACTAGGAGGAGTGATGTCGTTGGATTTTTATGTCTGGGCCCAAGTAGACGGGCCGTAATCGTCAGCTTACTGTGTGCCAGTCCACACGGGCGAGATAAAGAACATTAAGGAAGCAGAAAGCCCCGGCCAGGCCTCGCTGGACTACACGCGCCATCTAATCTCATTACATGCTAAGTGGCTTTAGTGGTTAAAAGCAGCCGAGCTGCTGCAGCCCCTGCAATGTGAACTCTGCCTGCGGCTTGGCCTGGGACACAAGGACGTGAGCTCAGAGCACCGCTGTTCACAAGTTCAAAATTACTTTTTTAATAAAAAAAATATTATAATAAATGTATGAAATTGCAACATTCATCTGCTTTCATAATTATTATTCAGTAACTCATGATTACTAGATTTCACTAATGATATATCAGTAATATACTAATGTTGTTACATAAATCTGTTCTAATGGTATTAATATTAAAAATAAAGCTCTAAATATAACATTAATATTCAGGATGTTCTTAGAATGTTAATATTCATAATGACTTTATAAATACAATTATTTTGAATAACATTAATATTCAGAACAAAGTTATAAAAACATTCAAACATTGTCCAAGTTCTAACCACACTTACAGTACCAGTTAAAAGTTTGTACATGCCCTAAATTCATTGTTTTTTTATAATTTTGATTACATCATTTTAATACTAAACTAAAACATATGAAATTATTCAGTTAACAAAAAAGTGGTAAAGAAAACAGAATATGTTTTATATTTTACATTCTTCAAAGCAGCACCACTTGTTTAGATAGAGATAGCTTTGTACAACTTGGCTGGATTTTTTTCAGCCAGATTTATGAGGTAGAGTCACCTGGAATGGTTTCAGTTAACAGCTGTGCTGAACTTGTCAAGAGTTAATTACTTGAATTTCTTGCCTCTTTTAATGTGTTTGAGAGCATCAGTTGTAAAGTTGTGAAGAGGTAGAGTTACAGGTATACAGTGAATAGCTCTATTTGATTTAATATTCTAACCCACATTATGGCAAGAACCACTCAACTAAGTAAAGAAAAAAAATCAATAACTATCCCTAAGTATCCTTTAATGCAGTTGCGGAGACTGTCAAAAACATGATGACGATGAAACTGGCACTCATCAGGACCACCCCAGAAAAGGAAGATCAAGAGTTTAATTTGTTTCACAGGATAAGTTGATCAGAGTTAAGAGCACCCAAAAGCTTCACAGTGTATTTTAGTTTGTTTAACACTTTTAAGTTACTACTTGATTCCTTATGTGTTCCCTCATAGTTTGGATGACCTTAGTATTCATTTATAATGTAGGAAAAAGTAAAAACATTGAATGAGTATTTCAGTGTTTAGTGGTGAGTGCTGTGTTTACCTCAGTGAAAGGCTTTGGCAGGCGCTCCAATGCGAACTCGAAGTGGCAGAGTTCACAGTGGCTGGTGCCGGAGGCAGTGAGCCAGTGCTCCAGACACACCCGGTGCACCATGGCCAGTGTCCCTGCACACTCACACGGGGATAACAGGTCCCCTGCACTGAGGCCCTCGTGACAAATCCGGCAGAAGGGCTCCTCTCCATTCAGACTGAGGGAGACAGATTGTGTTAATGAGCAGAGATTAGCTGAGCATGAGTAAAGAGCTGCTAGCTGTCTAGTGGTCTAGTGTTGCACAATACTAAAAAAAAACTGATACTGCAAAACATACACACACACACACACACACACACACACACACATATATATATATATATATATATATATATATATATATATATATATATATATATATATATATATATATATATTTACCATGTTAAAACAAGCTACTAGAATTCTAAGCTTACTGTAATTAATTGGAAGCACATTATTCACGTAACACTGTGCTGTCAAAGTGTCTGAACATTTGATTTGTTGGTCATTTATCACTGAAGATGACCCAGTGCCATTCTTCACCAAAGTCTACAAACATGGCTACCCACCAAGTTTCAGTTCTGTTGGTTAATTCCTTCAGGAAGCAACATTATTTTGATGATGTACTACATGAGTACTAAATTCCCATTTTGTCCCCATAGTTAAAGCTTTAGTTAAAGCAATTTTGCACATACAGTGGTGTGAAAAAAGTAATTGGCCCCTTAGAGATTTATTTTGGTTTCTGCTTTTTTGTCATACTTAAATTTTTCAGATTATCAAACAAACTTTTAATATCAGACAAAGATAACCTGACTAAATACAACACGCCGTTTTTAAAATATGATTTCATTTATTAAGGAAAAAAAATCAATTCAAACAAATCTGGCCCTGCATGGAAAAGTACTTGCAACCCTTTGAATTAGCTGTGATTAACTGCAGATTTTGAAAAGCTGAATTTGGCGCCGAGTGGCCCAGTGGGCTCAGCGCTGCCGCTATGATCGGGAGGTCGGTGGTTCGTATCCCGGTCATGCAACCGAGTGCTGCACTTTCCTCCGAAAGTGAGCAATGCTGCATCAGCAGCAGTTTAAAAAAGAAGTGGTGTCTGACTTCACGTGTTGGAGGAGGCATGTGCTAGTTTTCACTCTCCTCGTGTTGTAGCTTCACCAGTGATAGGGGACATACAGCTGACCTGCTGGCACAGTGGATAACACCACTACCTGCCAGTGAGCTAAACACCACTACCTGCCAGTGAGCTAACCACCACATCGTGTGGGAGAGTGCGGTTCAATTCCTGGTCTGGGTGACTGAATGCTGAACTACACCAATAAGAGTCTATGGGCTAGACTTCTAACACCACATTGGCCCACCTCTGTAATGTGCTTTCTTAATCAGCCTTTTTTTTTATCCTACACATCTACACCCTGGGACTCTTTTGCCTTTTTACTGTATATACTGTTCATTTGCATCCCTGGACACTTGGCACTTTACTGTACACTCTGTACCTTTTCACTCCTGGACACTTTACTGTACATCCTGTACTTTTGCACTCCTGGACACTACACTACGCACCTTACTTAAATACAATACTTGCACAGGTTTATGTTTAATATTGTCATATCTGCTGAAACCTTCTATACTTAAATTATTATTTTACTGCACTACCTCATATCTATGACTGATTACTTTCACACTTTGTATAGTTTTTTTGTATTTATATATTTATGTATATATTTTTAAGTCTCAGTTTATAATTTTATAGCTTAGAGTCTTATATTCCTCACTGTGCTCTTTTATTTTATTTTATAATACTTATTGTTTGTTTCTACTGTGTACTGTTTGTTTCGACTGTGTTGTGTAACTGCTACTGGCTGCTAAATTTCCTTCGGGATCAATAAAGTATCTATCTATCTATCTATCTATCTATCTATCTATCTATCTATCTATCTATCTATCTATCTATCTATCTATCTATCTATCTATCTATCTATCTATCTATCTATCTATCTAATAGGAATAATCTTGTTGGATAAAAGTGCCAATTGACCTAGCTAAATTGGGAGTTAAAAAAGCAAAGCTGAGTTTTTTTTTCACTGACCTATAGAATGAAGAAATCACTTAAATAGAACCAGACTTGGTGAGAAGATCTCAAAAACCAACATATTATGCGCAGATCTGAATTTTCCCAGGAGATGCTGATCTATTAGAGATTACTGAACAACTGTAAGGTTTTATCACTGACCTATTATTTTTAGTATGTTCCGAAACCTTATAAACAGTGCAAAGTGACCCACCTGCTGCAGCTGGTTGCCGAGACCATGGATGATGGTGCAGTAGCTGGAGAGCAGATGACCTCCTGCAACAGGACCGTGGGAGCCTCCTCGGCTTCATGCTGTGTTTCTGTTTTCTCCAGCCCTGCTGGACCTCCATCAGGCCCTATTGACCGTTCCTCACCCTGCATGGCCTCTACACACCCTGCCCCTCATACCTCACACCTTCACTGAGGGAGAAAGTGAAAGATCCTCAGTCAGTTTTAGCAGGGCTTCTTCTGGCAAGAGTTCACACTCATCTACAAGGATTGAAATTGGAACCCAAATAAATGGACAATACCCAGAGCCAGACTGCCGTGTATGTTCTTATTATGCATGCTGTGCAGGGCCCCACAAATTACTGAGGGCCCGTGTCTATACCTTTCTTCGAGTACGGGAGCTTTAGTGTCCCACATCCATCAGAAGATGAAGCAAAACTTCAATGAAATCCTTCAGGACACGAAAAGCTGTTGGGTAAACCTGTAATTGTTCTACTCTAGCTTGGATTGGTAACAAATAATAGTCTAGGATCACATCATAGCTATGCAACAATATTTAGAGAAGCCCAGAAGTTCCATAACCTTAAAAACTGTGTAGCACCACAGTAAACATGCTCAAATCAAACTCTGAAGCAGAAAAGTGAAGTGAACATATGTATAATGATACTTTTATTTTGTCTAGAACTCAAATAAACTCCCCCAAATGCACTTGAATGTTTCTTGCTATTCCATTCCACCTTTAAAAAAGTGAATTGGTTACTTCCAAGTGCTAAATTTCAGGTCTACCTTAAATGTTGATGTTATGTTCAGACAATCACACTAATGCCAGGTTATTTAACATTTACAATGCACTAATTAAACAGTTAATCAGTTACAGGTGCCTGGACAAAACTGCTACACTTTTTTTAAGGTGTCACAAAGCTGCAAGCTGGAGAATAAATAGCTAAATATGTTGGTTTCATTTTCTTCAGTTCCACCTTAAGTCCTGCAGCTGTCATAGAATTAGTGTTTTCCAGTGGCTCAGGCTACAGTGGCCACTTAGTTTTGAACTGGTTTTGACCTGTTGGAGAAAACTTTGGGAGTGCCTATGCAGCATAAATAATGGAATATACAGCTCTGAAAAAATAAGAGACCACTTAATGGTGATGTTTTTCCTTTATTTTACCAAATTGAAAACCTCTGGAATATAATCATGAACAAGATGGATGATCCCAAGCCATCAAACCAAGCTGAACTGCTTGAATTTTTGGCAGTGTGCATTTCTGCTGCACTCTGCACTGGTTTAACTCTGTTTCTGCAAGTCCTGCTGGAAAATGAAATCTCAATAAAAGTTGTCAGCTGAGGGAAGCATGAACTGTGTTTTATCAAGTCCAAAGTCAGTGCAGTGTTTTCCCTGGAAATCTTACAGCACTTCATACTTCTCTCAGCTGACAACTTTAATGGAGATGTGGATTTCATTTTCCAGCAGGACTTGGGCACACTGCCCACACTGCCAAAAGTACCAATTGGTCTTACGTAATTTCCAAATTTTCTGAGATCCTGATCTCTGGGTTTTCCTTGGCTGTAACTTTTGTTCTTCTAATTGTTTGAGATGCATTAGAATGTGAGAATAAATAAAATGACAAATTAATATTCTTGCTGTAGTCATGGGGACCGCTGGTTTAGGCATCACCACTGTTAACAATTCACACTCAGTAAGTTTCTCAAGGGGGAAGGCTAAGTTTTTCTATTCCCCTATACGAAAACATTTAGCATCGCTTTTCCTGTCATACAATACTGATTGAGGAGTTATAAACTTAAATTGTCATTTAAATTACACTTACCAGCCTGCCATCCAGCTTTATCTGAGTACAGTAAAGAAAATTCTCAAAACTCCAGAGTGGCTCAGCTTCATTCATTCATTCATCCCAATCAGATGCAGATGCAGCTCCTCATATAAAATGCCAGCTGAAGTTTAGCAGCAACATACTTTCACAACTCTCCCAAACTCTATCAACTAACCAGTGTAAGACTCCCAGAGGACTGAGGAACAGTGTGACTGACTCCTGCTCTCTCCCGGCCTCTCTCTCGCTCTCGTTCTGCTCACTCTCCCCAGACACTTTTTCTGGCTGGTCCGATTAGCATTGAGCTGAAGGTCGCGGGTGAGAATAGCCGGGGATTAGCACGGGGGCAGACGAGCCGAATGGAAATCCTTTTTACATCAACACCGCCGAGCTATAGAAGCCGCTCCTCAACCCAAACCACACTAATCCAGTTAGTCACTGCCAGCAGCCTTTATTGTCCGACACTGGGGCACTTTCTGAAGACCGGCTAGCCAAGTTCAAACAGGTGTTTACAGAGAAACTGTACACATCAAATGTTACAGCCTTAAACCCAACCGTTCCTAATGACTGGGTTCTTCTTTTGGATTAACTGTTCTTGGAAAACACATTTGGCTACATCATGTTGATTTTTCTGAACTTTTTCTGAAAAAAAAAAAAAAAAAAACAGGCTCAAGACTAGCTAGCTTTTGTGCTGGTAGCAGGCTTTAGATGATCATAGCTAGTCTTGTCTGACATCTGACATAAAACTAACACAATTTTAGAAACAGAACATCATACTGAATGTAAAACATGGTGTTGGTAGTGTGATGTTTCTGGTGATGCTTTGCTGATGGAACCAAGAAATCTGCTGTTTACCAGACAATCCTGAAGAAGAACATCCGACCACCTGTTCGTGACCTCAAGCTCAGGCGTACTTGGGTTTTGCAGCAGGACAATGATCCAAATCACACAAAAAGTTAACCTCCGAATGTCTGATTGAGATGCTGTGGATGATCTTAAACAGGATGTTTATAATGGAAACCCCTCCAATGTGTCTGAATTAAAACAGTTCTGTAAAGAAGAGTGAAACAAAATTCCTCCACAGAGATGCGAAAGACTCTGAAAGCAGTTGTTGCTGCCAAGGGTAACACAACCAAGTTATTAAGTTTAGGGGCTAGATTAGTTTGGATAGATTTATTTTCCTTTAATAAATAAAATTATAAATTAAAAAGTGCTTTTTAATATTTATTCAGGTTGAATTTGTCTGATATTAAAGTTTATTTGATAATCTGAAAAATATCAGTAAAAATATCTGAAATAGAACAAAGAGCTATTTTAGAGCAAAATGCTTGTTTATAGTTATTATGTTTAATGCATGGTAATTAAAGGGTTGAATCATTTTCACTTTTCTGTCTGTACAAAGGGCACCTTTCCTGAGACTCATTGCTGAAAGCAGCGCTAGCACCCTGAGGCCTGAATTTTGTCTGGACTGCTTTTGGTCTATTTTTCTCCAGGACTTTATGTATGTAAATCCTCCAGACACGGGCATATGGCCTCTGAGGCAGACAGATATTGTAGGTGTAGAAACATGGGGCTTTAATGCCGCAACCAGACAGCGGTGAATGCAAACAGAAGAAAAGGAGAACGAGTGATTTCCTCTGAAATGTGAGAAAGTGAACTCCCACCAGAGAGAGCTTAGGGAAATCAGCCGTGAGGGCAGTCAGTCACTTCCATTCAGATTTATGGGCGGCTGCGTGTCTGCGTCTGCAGGAAAGCGCAGATGAAAGCGCTGAAGAGGAAACGCAGGAGACTCAGTGTGTTTGCGGAGGATTTTGCTTTTGACAAAAGATCAAATCTCTCTCACTTTCTTTCTTTATCTTTCTTTATTCTCCTCTCATACTCCCTCACTCTCTCTCTCTTTCTCTCTCTCTTTTTTCTCTCTTTCTCTCGCTCATGCTAATCTTGTCTCCTATTCAGCTGCTGCTTTAAAGGCCTGTGGAGACGGACATCATGGAATTCCTTAATGAAAGGAGTGATAGGGTGGATAATTTCTCAGACGTTTTCGAGGCTGTTCTAGGGGAGGCCCAGGCGCTGTATTGTGGAAGAGCTCTTCTTCTGCCCACTAGGTGTCCAGGTTTAGAGAGAAGCTGGAAAAAGAATCGTAGTAAAGGGAGGGTAAATAGATTTTTTTTGAATGGATTTCATTTTTGCATAATTTAATTACTCACAAAAAGCATAAAATAACACACTATAAATAATGTATTTACATAAAATAAAATTCAGAATAAATCTTAAAATTATATTGTTACACAGTGTTTGTGTGAAATTTAAACAACTACAGACACAAAATGCATACTGTATTGACATTGACCCACACATTTTAACCATGTATTTAAAGATGGAATTCTGGCAACATCTTATTTCTTACTGACAATTTTACTGTGAAATTCTGGCAATGACAGCTCTTTTTTTTTACAGTGTAATTGTTATTTTAATTTTATAAAATTATTTTTTAATATTAAAAAGTCTAAAACACACTGTGTAACTTTCTCTGCTTTGCACAATGTTAGTATTGCTTTTTGTTTTTATTTTTTTATTACTTGAATATTATTTTAATTATAATGTTTTGTCTTTACTTTTTTTTTTTCTTTTAACAATGATCTTAAACTATTTTCTTCAATTACAATTATTGTTTGATTTATATTTGTTTAAATCATGTTTTATCCATGATTTATTCTTATTTTATTATTTTATTTACATTTTTGTTGTTACATGTTTTTGTAATTTGGCAGTTTGAATGACCATTATGTATGAAAGGTCCTACATAAATAAACTTGCCTTACCTTGCCTTGCCTAAAAGTCTCTCTGTGATTTTAAAATTTAAGAAGAATTGGTCAAGAGTTAATTACTTCAATTTCTCCAGATTATGGCAAGAACTACTCAACTAAGTAAAAAAAACGAATGTCATTCAATATGAAAAAATAAAAAAAATTAAATGCAGTTGAAAAGACCATTAAAACCATTATAATGAAACTGGCTCTCATCAGGACCATCCCAAGAAAGAAGGATTGAGAGTCACCCTGTATTTTTGTCTTATATAATTCCATATTTTTGTAGTTCCCCCCTTTGCATTTCGTATTGCATTGTGGGATAATAGTGTCCATCATAACCATACTCAAATACTGATTATCAGAATCTTTGCCATTACATACTAACATTTAAAAACTAGTTATTGTTAGTAAGTAATATGCAACTGGGATGCAATCTAAAAATACCACTGGCTGTGAGTATGAATTGTGGATATTTGAGTATGAGTGGATAAACTATGCAATTGGGACACATCCTGTATCATTGAGTTTAATCCAGAATTACTGGATGTCGGCCCTTACTTACAGCCTAAAGTCCAGGGGTTGTCCACTTTAAATAATACTTTTTTCCTGATTATTTCATTTACACACCATTTTACTTGACTAACTATCTTTATCTTTGACAGTGTTGTGTAAACTAAGATTTTTCAAATTGATGTTTAATTTTAAGGATGTCTCTTAATATAAAAGTCCTTAATTATGGCAACTTTTAGACTTTTAGTCCAATTTACTGCTCTAAAAATGCGCACCCTCTCTGCTTTTAGACTCTTTGGCCCGATTTTCTGCGCTAGAAATGCACACTCTCTCCGCTTTTAGACTCTTTGCCCCGTTTTTCTGCGCTAGAAATGCGCACCCTCTCCGACTCTTTGGCCCGTTTTTCTGCGCTAGAAATACGCACTCTCTCCGCTTTTAGACTCTTTTGCCCCGTTTTTCTGCGCTAAAAATGCGCACTCTCTCCGCTTTTAGACTCTTTGCCCCGTTTTTCTGCGCTAGAAATGCGCACCCTCTCCGCTTTGAGACTTTTTGGCCCGTTCTTCTGCGCTAGAAATGCGCACCCTCTCCGCTTTTAGACTCTTTGGCCCGTTTCTGACACCTAGGGTTCAAACTTTGAATCTCACATTATAAAAACCTGCTTAACAGCGGGCCAACTTTCATTCTATTTCTAAAATACCCCGTAGTTTGGACACCCCTGCTAAAGACTAAACTATAGAACAGTTTGCCAGCATTTATAAAAGCACCTGTTATCTAAAGCATATTTTTAAACCCCTGCCCTTTTACAGGAAGCCCCCGTCTCCTCAGACAGCGGTGGGCTAAAAAGAACCCCATCAGCCAGGGCTATCAGAGCGCTATCTAAAGTAGGAGAGTGCCGTCTCCCTGGACGGTTTTAAACATGGAGCTCTGAAGACAAGAGAGGACAGGAGGAGGCACCATGTGACCTGCTGTGAAGTGGCCGGCACTGGGGCCTTATCTCTGAATGAAGAAGGGATGGCTCTGAGCAGTGATGGACACTAGAGTGGATCTATTTGGGGTGCTCTACTGGGCCTTGCTTCATCGGCCTCTCAGAGCCATGACCGAGTGGACTCTGCTGAAGCGGCTGCTGGACGCCGTGCACCAGCACTCCACCATGATCGGCCGCCTGTGGCTGACCGTCATGGTGATCTTCCGGCTGCTGGTGGTCGCCGTGGCGGCGGAGGACGTGTACGCGGACGAGCAGGAGATGTTTGTGTGTGATACTCTGCAGCCTGGATGCCCCAACGTGTGTTACGATGCCTTCGCGCCCATCTCTCAGCCTCGGTTCTGGGTCTTCCACATCATCGCTGTGTCCACACCTTCTCTCTGCTTCATCATCTACACCTGGCACAACCTGTCCAAGAGGACACCTTCACTTGGACAGTGAGACACATTTATTAACAATTGTTGCTATTATAATACTGTTTTTACACTGTTTTAATGTCAGCTTTGTGACAGTAGAACTTGGTGTCTGCACTGGTATTCTGGTAGTCATTAACATCTCTAAAAGAAGTATTGATACAGTAGATACTTGAAGTTGTTAAGGCTAGACAGCTGGGTCAGAACATCCCCAGAACATCTGCCTGCTGTATCTTTCAGAAAAAAAGATCACTTTATTTATAGGTATATGTTTGAGTTAAAAATATTGTCATTTAGAGCATTTATTAGCAGAAAATGAGAAATGGCTAAAATAAGAAAAAGTAATGCAAAGAAAATAAGGTCATATTAATAAAGTTCAGAAATCAATATTTGGTGGAATAACCCTAGTTTTAAATCAGTTTTCATGCATCTTGGCATCATGTTCTCCTCCACCAGTTTTACACACTGCTTTTGGATAATTTTATGCCTGCACTCCTGGTGCAAAAAAAATTGAGCAGTTTAGCTTGGTTTGATGGCTTGTGATCATCCAGCTTTCTCTTGATTATATTCCATATTTTCAATTGGGTAAAATCATTTTTTTTCCCAGAGCTGTATACTGATGTCCATTTCAATGCATTTCAGGCCCAATGTGTGCAGCTGCAGCATGTGGATTTTCATTATCTTGTTGAGCAATGCAGGTACTTTCCACTGCATAAAAGCTGCCTCACAGAAGTGGATTGGGCCAACCCTATTCCATGACAGACCCTGGCTTTTACACTTTGTGTTAAAAACAGCCAGAATTAATTCATTACAACATCAATTTCTTTCAAAAAGACCACAGTGCACATTTTCACTAAAACACACACAGAAATTGATGTTGTTTTTTGGACATGGTTAACATGAGCCTTCAGTTTTGCACAGTAAAGTTTTAAATTTTATTTGTGAATGTAACTCTGTATTGTAGTGCTTAACAAAGGTTTGCTAAAGAATAAAACCCATGTGGCTCTATCAGCTATAAATGACGTTTTTTGATGCAGTACAAAACATGTGCTTTCGCTGTTTATGCACTGAAATTGTTCCAGCTACCTTGAAAGGTTTGAATATATTATTAACTGTAGAGGGAGGAATATGCAAACTGCTTTCACTTTGAGGAACATTGTTTTTGTACAATTTTATTGTTTTTTTTTTCATGTATTTGTTACAAATTAGAGATCCTCTGCTTATCTTTACCTCTCAAAGTCTCAGCCTTTTGTGTTTACTGATTTTGTATCAAGTCAAGAAGACAATCACCTCATTTTAACCTTAAATTGACCCTGTCCACAATAATATAACGGCTGTATATTAACAGATGAAATGAAATTGAACGGACAAAACATGAAATATACTGGATTCCATTTAATTAATGGAAATTTAAGACACACTGCAGATTGTGAGTAACCACAAGGGTAACAGTGGCTCAGTGGTTAGCACTTTTGCCTCCCAGCGCTGGGGTGTTGGGTTCAAGTCCCTATCTGGGTGGTGTTTTTGTTTGGGCTTCCTCTGTAGACTCTGGTTTCCTCCTACGGTCCTAAATTGCTTTGCTGAAAACCACCACAGTTTGTATCAGGGCTGCGTGATATTGGAAAAAAATTACATTGCAAATGTCCTTTTTTCGTTGATCCATATCGTGATATTAAACAATATAGGGCCCGTGACATCACCAGCCCCGCCCACACCCGTGTGCTGTCTCTTGTCTGGACCAATCAAGAGTTGAGTCAGCGCTGAGCTTCTAAAACCCGAGGAAAACAACAAAACAACAGTAATTGGCCCTTTAATCTGGCATTTAAATGGCTTTTTAAACTGTAAATCTACTTCTTGTGTCAAAAATCAAAACATTGCAACAGGACGTGTTTGATTTAAGTGACATCGTACGTCCTGTAATGTGACTATTGCGCATGCGCACATCGCCATGATGGTTCTTAAACAATATCTTGAGCAGCTCTAGTTTTTATAAGCCTGAATGAAACTTACAAGCCTGAACAAGTTTTTTTGGTGGAAAAGCGCTATAAGTGCTACCCATCTTTTTCTGTTTGACCTGGGCATTGATGTGTTTTTAAAAGCAGGAAAAATGTGCAAGTGTAAAAATCTATAAGAGCCAAATAATGCCTAAACAACTGGGTCAGAACAGCTTCAAAACTTTAAATAGTTCTTCTCAAGAAACTATGTACCAGTATAATCATAATTTTATCCTTAATTTTGATATTTCATTGTGATTCATTTCCCTCAGGTCCCACAAGAGCCTGAGCCAAAGCTTGGCTGATGTTTTAGAGGGCATCGGAGGCCAGAACATTCCCAAGAACATCCAGAAGGGCGCCTGTGTGTCGCTGACCTGCTCCCAGACCAAGGAAGCTTGTGGCCTGAGCTGTGATTCAGACAGCTGCTCCATTACCTCCCACAGGCACTTGGGTCACAGCCTGGTCAATGTTCTGGAGGGCATCGGAGCCCGCGCTGCCCAAAAGAGCGCTCCAAAAAACGCCTGTGTGTCCCTGACCTGCTCTTTAGACCACAGGCCTCCCGATGGAAGCTCTTCAGGCGTTCTGTCCAAAATCTACGTTTTCCACGTGTGTTTTCGTGCCATGCTGGAGGTGGGCTTCCTCGTGACCCAGTGGCTTCTTTTCGGTTTCCGCGTTCCGGCTCACTTTGTATGCACCGTCCCACCGTGCTCACAAAGGGTGGACTGCTACGTCTCCCGTCCCACAGAGAAGACCATCTTCCTCATCTTCATGTTCTCTGTGGGAGCCTTCTGCATCTTCTTGAACTTCCTGGAGCTCAACCATCTCGGCTGGAAGAAGATCAAGAGGTCCATCAGCAAGAAGGACGGTTACGGACCTCCAAACAACGACGGACAGTCCATGACCTCTCTGACCTTTAGAGACGTAACCAGCACCACGTCTCTGCCCACTTTGGACTTGGTGCTGGATCACAGGCCTGATTGGATGTGTGCTGGAAACTGTTCTCCAATGAAAGAAGGGAGGGAAGACTCGGTGCAGAAAGCCGTGCACAAACCAGTACAGCCATCCAAAGGGAAAGTACAGTCCCATAAAGGGAAAGCGCCCAAATCGAGAGGTGCTGAGGTTTGGATATGAGTTCATAATCAAAAGCTATATAAATGAACATTTCAGACTTTGTGAACTTTATGGTAAGTCTTAAAGTTGTGCAATTTAACCACCATCTCAGAATGTACTGAATGTAAATTAATTATTTAATTATATGACACCTACAGTATAAAAGTTGGTGTTTGATGACATTGTATTTTTTTTTTAAGAACAAGACTCATAGACAACATAAAGAGATCTCAGACTTGCCAGTTTCAGTTCCTTTCAGAATGAGCCGTTTAAGGGCTCTATCACTTTTATGCAAATAAGCTGTTGCTAGCTAAGACATGTTTGGGTTGAGTGTTTACCACACGTTAATGTTAGTTTGCGCTAAATGGCAAAACACAAACGAGTTAGTTCAAGCTAGCTTAACTGCGATAGAAGCACAAAACCCTCATCTGCTGACTTGCCACAGAGAGTAGGTACAGATCCCCCATCAAACGAAACATGGCGCTTGTAAAACCAATCAATCAATCAATGCTGCAAGATCTTAGTAAAAATGAATGCAACACTGGATTGAAATAAGTCTTGTGACATTGCAAAAGCTTTTTGAAAAACTGCCACAGTGAATGTGTGCAGTAATCAACGATAAAGACTTTTTTATTTGAAGTGTCTGTATTGCTCTGTTTACACTGCGGCATTAGGAAAGCTCCCAATCATATGTTTCAGTCGGCAGTCGATCTGCTTTTAAACAACTTACAGTATAACCGGTTTCACCGGCCCAGCGCAGTGCAAATTGAAAAGCGCTGCAAAAGCACAAAACACATCCATCAAAATTACAACACAGGCGCAGCAAATAGAAAAACGCGCTGCAACTAGAAAAACGCGCTGCAAATAGAAAAACGCGCTGCAACTAGAAAAACGCGCTGCAAAAAGAAAAACGCGCTGCAAATAGAAAAACGCGCTGCAAATAGAACCACAACACAACACAAAGATGCTGTACCAGCTGTATACAAAGGACAATAAGTGGCAAACAAGCTTCTGAAAAGTAAGTTATGTTTATTACCTGTGATTACCACGGTTGTGTGCATATTATTAAAAGTTCTGCTTCACAAAACGCCTTGTTTGCCACTTATTGTCCTTTGTACACATAGTGAAGTCCGAGACGTTACTGAAGACGCAGCTTAGCTGGTACAGCATCTTTTAAGGTCCCCCGGGAAAATTCCGTTGTGTTGTGACTCACTTCCGTTGTGTTGTGGTTGTATTTGCAGCGCGTTTTTCTATTTGCAGCGCGTTTTTCTATTTGCTGCGCCTGTGTTGTAATTTTGATGGATGTGTTTTGTGCTTTTGCAGCGCTTTTCAATTTGCACTGCGTTGGGCTTTCTCGGCCACCGTAGATTTGCCACTCTGAAAGCATCCAGAAAGAGCTTTGATATTTTTACCGTGCCCGGGAGGGTGGGACCATGTTAGTCTGGAGCCCTGACTAAATAGGAAATAACCACACAAATTGGAAATCACACAAACAAATGTCAGTCTCAACAAGTCTACAGTATTTGTCATTTATTTATGCAATATACAGTATGTAATATATTCATTTACATCTATAAAACACTTTCTGTATAAATTATACTAAGGAAAAACAAAAAGACAGACCACCCATGTCCTTCTCTCCTCACTGAGTACTGTAGTGACAGAAACTGGGTTAGGGATTTGGAGTAAAAACACTGGAAAGACACAGGCAGTGGCAGGTATAGAGAGGGGTCAGGGGTCAGTAGTAGTGTTTGGTAGTGAAAAGTCCATTCTATTTTTGGAAAATGTTCATTCAAGCTAAATCCGCCTGAGCACCAGAGCTGTATACAAGAAAAGTTCACATTAAGGCCTGCGCGTCTCAAGCTGCAATCACTGAGGGCACAGAAACGGTAAGAAGTACAATATTAAAGGAGGAATCCAGTGTTTTTAACCATAACATCTACTGTGGATAAATCGTATAATCAGTTACCAAAGACATCCCCCATAATCGGGATGCATATAATGTTTAAATATTTAGCGACTGTTTTTTTAACTAATTTGTGGATTTTTGTTAAATGCTCAAATTAAATTATTAGATTACAATAACAAACTTTTTTTTCTCAATATCTAGTATTCTTTAGTCATCTACTAATACAAAACTTACATAATACACAAAAATACCTCAGTGTTTACAGGTCCTCTGTTTCATTGCACACCAGTCCTGGACCTGAAATGTAGCATTGATACTTTACTTACTATATAAGCATGGACAACCATTCATTTTAAACACTTTTACAATAGAAGACAACAGGCTGCTGCAATTAATTGCTTCACGTGTGTCTATGTGAGCAAATATAAAACTCCCCAACGTTATCCTGAGCAGAAACAAAACAAAGGCAGGAGCAATTTTTAATTCCTCTAATTTTGAAAGAATATCTAAATATGTATATTTGTATTTTTATATTTGTATTATTTATAAAAAATACTGTGATCAAACCAAACCAGTACTGAGTACTTGGATTTAATTGAGAAAAAAAATAATGGATTGTAACATTCCTGTTTCTAATGCTGCACTTTATTGGCTTGTGTTTGTATGTTAATTAAGGCTGTCAAATGAATGTGTTAATTTTGATTCATTTAAGGGGCACAGAAAAAATTAAGGGATTAAAAAAAACAAGCCTTGATTATTTACTTTCCTCTGTGCCCCCTGACTCGAGGCTAGAGTTATAATCACTGTAACGTGATGGAGGCAGACAAAACGGATCATATACATATATAATATTAAACAGCAGAGATATGGTACTCTGATATAAAAAAAATAGCAATTTTTATAATTTTTTTTTATTATAATTCATTAAGGCACACTTAAAATCCTGTAATTTTCCCAAAAATTGACAGTGCACCTTTTGTTTTAATTTTACCAGTCAGGTATTAATAAGCAGTAAAGGATGAATTTTCAATTGAGTTTCTTCAGCACTAAGGCTGGGTGCAGCAGCATTAGCATTAGCCGCTAACCGCAGCTCTAGCTCCTCCAACTTTTAGAGGTGAGTATATTAGACTGTAGTCTGCGTGTTTACCGTGTTAAAACAAGCAATGTGGGATGAACCACTAGCTAATAGAGCTCTGGGTTACCGGAACACTCAGGGTTCCTTGGTCTAGCGCCAACAGGCGGCATTTATTCACGCTAGCGTTGCGGTTAGAGGCTAATGATAATGCTGCTGCACCCAGCCTTAATATTGGAGAAAAAAACTCACATTTAGACAAAATATTAGAAATGTAAGCATACTGTAAATAACGGAAGCACTTTACTCACCCAAATAAACAGTTCTCAGGAGAGAAATCTGTGTAGATTAACATTTTAAATAATTGTTATGAACCACTTTTAAAATTATATATATATATAAAAATCAACAACTATGACTTTAGAATTCATCCGTTTTCTTTTAAATGTTTGCTTTTAATAAGTCAGCAGCTGCCCATTGACTTCTATTATAACTGTGTTCTAAGTCACCAATATTTTTTCTGTTTTTTTTATGTGCTGGAATGATCCATTTATTGTCTATGGTAACTGATTACACACCCCTAATGCGTCAGAAAGAGATCAGGAGAACCTGGTGTTTTCCTGTAAATGTACTTAACGACTGGGTGTCCTGAGCTCAATGACTTAATTCTGTATGTTTACTTCAAAAAGGGAACTTCAGAATCAGATCTCTGTCTGTAACTCCACAGGAAAATATCTGACGTGATTAATACTGTTAATAAGCCTCTCGTCTCCTTCTTCAGTTCTGATAATCATTCATCTGACCAGCAAGAGCAGCAACGACAGCAGAAAGAGACAAAAAAAAAAACAGACAAAGTAAAATCGGAATCATTCTGAAGGCATGCGAAACCGCAGTGTCCACACAGCAGACACGCAAGATAACGTAAAAAAACAAGCAGTGCAGTTCAACAAAGACACAGTCTAGATTATGGCGTAGCTGAACACAGTCTATTAACACTTTTTGGTGACTTTAAGACACTCCATTCAGACAAGTGTTCTTGTGGTCAGTTTGTAAAAGAATCAGTCGAGCCGTGAAGATCTGCAAGTTTTTCAGAGCTGGATATGATCAGGATTCCTCCACTGAGAACGTGAAACGAAAAACAGCTCTTTTACATCTTCTTAAATTGGGCAAAACATCACTTACAAGGCAAGCAAATAGTTCTTACATTACATACAGTCCAAGTCAGTATGAGTCATATCGATATCAGTCTTTCTTATATATATATATATATATCTGTTATACAGTATATACACTGATCAAGCGTAACATTATGACCACCTCCCTGTTTCTACACCCATTATCCCATTATGTTTTTCACCCTGTTCTTTAAAGGTCAGGACCCACAGGCCCAACACAGATCAGCAATCATTTTGGTGGTGGGTCTTTCTTAGCACTGCAATGACAGTGGCATATGGTGGTGGTTGTGAGCTTATGAGTGGATGTTGTGCTGGCACGAGTGGATCAGCCACAGCAGTGCTGCTGGTGTTTTTAAATCCCTCACCCTGCGTTTACACTGGCAGGCCCCACGTTGTCTCCTGTGTCTCTTGTGGTTGTGTTTAAAGTTGTTTGCTCTGTCGCAAGTGGGCATGTATCAGCGATGGCCGATTAGCATGCTAGCAAGCTACCTATCGAGCTAGCCCCTCCTTTATTCCAAGCTTTATCATCATACAACATCATACATAAAACGAAATAGGCCCCTCTGTCATGTTCAGAACCCCCCTGTTGGCAATTTGAAAGTATGTTAAGAATCAATAGCGTACAGAGCAAAAGCTGCCGAAGTCGGACCCCGTGTCTGTGATTGGTCTGAAGAATTTGTTCGGCCAATCAGACTAAAATGTCGCTTCACCCCATCATTATTAATTTATATGAAATAGACAAAAATATCAACTCTCGTTACAATTCATGTCCTCCAATAGGAAATGAACGGTTGTCTGCCTGCAAATATGATTAAATGCTTGACTGAAAAAAGTCCACAGTGATCTCGGAGTCCAGTGGAGCTGAAAAATTGATAATAGGTGTAAACAAGGCAACAAGTAGGTGGTCATAATGTTATGCTTGATTGGTATATGTACACTATTGTGCACAGCTTAGGCACCGGTAAAAATTTGAATTAAAAGCTGGATAATCTTCATATCATTAATGTCTAATAAAAAATAAAAAAATCATGTTTACTTCCTTTTACTGTACTGTTTCGTATTTATTATTACCTGCATCTGTTCTAATGTGATCTGGGTCCATAGGTAGCATAGGTATTCCATAGGTGAGCCATCAATCGTGCAGCTAGATTTAGGGCGTCAGTGTGTCTTTGCTATTGTTACGACGGGAAAAGTACACCTTGCACAGCTCAAAACACACAAAAGGCATGTATTAATTCTTCATTAATTAATCATGGGTGTGTTTTGGGTGTATCAGTGTGTCATTTGCCGTTCATTTTAATAGCCAGGTGTGCTCCGACTTTGGCAGATTGGTATTTTAATAAGTGCACATTCACATTTACGGGAACAGCAATCTTATTTTATTTTGTGTTCTGTTTATTGTTGATGTAAATTTTGGGTTTGGACACTGTTACACTCTTTGTTTGTGTGTGTAACAAGCGGGGGTGTACGTACACTGAGCGCACGGCACACCTGTGTTGCCAAGATAGCAATGAACATCTGTTTGTTGACTGTCAGGGTTTTCATCAGACACTGGTGCACCTGTGTTTTCCATTGTCAAGATAACAATATGCCAGAAACTGACCTGCACACACCTCACTTCCAGATCACCATGCCCATCAGCGTTGCTATATATTCACAAACTCCGTTGCTATTTTAACTGGGCAGATCCAAGGCGTGAAAATAGACTCATGTCGAGGTGTAAGATAGCAATGAACATCGCATCGTTCCTTTTGCAGGGTGTAAGATAGGGCTCCTGGATTTTTTTACAGTAAAATGTCATTTATTCATGATAGAAATTCTCAATTTTTTATTAATTTAATGTTTAGGTGCGTCAAAACCTCTGCACAGTATATATATATATATATATATATATATATATATAAGATATATAATACTTATATTTCTGTACTAATGGACTAATGGGAGAGATACAGTAGAAAGTGCAATGTTCAAAGACAAACACAGAAATGTGCCACATGAATGGGTGTGGACTCTAAAGCTTTAGTGCAATATAACCACTGTCTCAAATATAAAAAAAGGAATAAAACAGGAATTAAAAAAAGCACTTGCGGGAGTGAGAGTATTCAGTCTCCGCCCTGTTCAACACAACACTGTGACGGCTACTATGATCTCCTATAATCACAATACGTCACATGTAAATAGAGACATACAGGGAGAAGGGGAGAGTGGGAGAGAGGAAGAGAGAGAGACATAAGCAGACTAATACTGGGTCTGGATTAGTTTTACCAAAGGCAGTTATTATTGATTAAAAAATATGGTACTTTTATGCCTGTATCTGTAAAAAAAAACTTTATTATAGTTTATTATAATATATTATATATATTTAAGCCAATTGTTACTGTTCAGAAATAGAGAAAATACTCAATTTCTGATAAAATAAAGTGAGTTATTGATTTTACATGAACTGTAATCTGTGTTTGGTGTGGCGCAGTGGATAACACCACTACTTGTCAGTGAGCTACCACAGAGAGACTGGGGTTCAATTCCTGCTTTGAGTGACTGGATGCTGCATTACACCAATAAGAAGGCTGTTTTACGGATATTCACACCACTGAATTCAGAACAGTTTTTTTTTTTTTTTTTTGAAAATTACATTAAAGCACTACTATAATCAATAGTGATAACAGTACATGCTTTCTGAATCAGTCAGTGCGAGGTTACGTAATATAATAAGGTAAATATACTAATTTACTTATCATTTATTCATATCTTCTAAAATTTTCCCATCATGCATCACCAAAAGTTAGTTTGCTGGATCTGTGCGAGGTTTGGATTTAAAACGTGGTGTAGGTAGGATCGGGTCAACCTTGGGTTTAAGCCACAATTTGAGGCCCAATTAAAGCTCTACCGAATAGTAATCGATTCAGTTACAAGTAAAACTTATCCAGGTCCAACTAGGCTGAAGACAGAGAGAGAAACACAAAACGAGAGGAAAGATTCATTTCTTGGAGAGATTCAGGAGACATTCATATACTCACAGTCCATTGACATGTGTCTCAGCATCACATAAGGCAGACACCACAAGCAGACAGACTCCAAAAACAAAAACAAAAAAAAAAACAACCTAAGAGACGAATGCAGCCACCCTACTGGATGCAACACGTTTTCAGAACAACCAATGAGCAAAAGCCAACGGCTAAAATCAGAAGCCAACACAGGTTACTGCATTCCACCATCGAAAACTGTGGAAAGGAGAAAATAAAGAGAAATAAATACTGAAAAATAAACCGTCTGAGAACGTCTGTGGTAAAGCGCAGCACTTCCATGGAGAAGAAAGCGGCAGAGGAACGTTTCTGAGTCATTGGCCAGCCAATGGCAAGGCTTATTGGGGGAGGGGTACTAGGACATCCACGTAGTTTATGGGGAAAAAGCCCGACTCTCCGTTGATCATCCCCTCGTACCAGTTCTCGTCGATCTGGTTGGTGAGAATGATAATGTCGCCCTCTTTGAAGCCAAGCTCTCCCTCGTTCTCCGGCTCAAAGTCGTAGAGGGAGCGGCAGCACGGCTGGTCCATGTGAAGCTCCGTCTCTGAGAGACATAAAAAACAGTAGGATCTCAGTTACTAAGGAGTTCTTACAGTAGACAGTTTCTCTAAAGAGTCATGTTTATAAATATTTTATAAAAAAACATTTGAAGGTCTATTTTATAGAGTAAAGGCTTCCCAAACAATGCATAAATTGGTAGGCTGGACCCTGGCATATACGGTAAAAAAACTTACTGTTTAGTTAATTTGCTTTGTAAATTAATACTAAAATCATCCAAACTATGAGGAAAAACAAATGGAATTACTAGTAAGCAAGAAAAAAATGTTCAACAAACCAAAATATGTTTTATATTTTAGATTCTTCAAAGTAGCACCTCCTGCTGAGTTGACTTTATGAGGTAGAGTCACCTAGAATGACTTTCAGTTACAAGCTCTGCTGAACTTGTCAAGCGTTAATTACTTAAATTACTTGACAATTTCAACAACTTTGAAAGTATCCTCAAGTGCAGTTGCTAAGACCATCAAAAACATTATGATGAAACTGGCTCTCATCAGGATCGCCCCAGGAAAGGAAGACCAGGAGTTTCCTCTGTTGCACAGGTTAAAGGAGAACTTGAACTTGTAAAATGGATTTTCGGTGTAGTAAAACATGATAAAAAGTAAAGAATAGCACACCTCCGTTCTCCCACAGCATTCCAAGATCCAGACATTTTAACATTTTGTCCAAAGACGCTAATAATTTATGTATATATATATATACAAAGACGCCGCATAGCATAGCAGCCGGTGCCAGGAGTAATGGCGGCGCTTGGAGCTGAAGCTCGCGTTATAAGATGTAAACGGTGTTTTTTAATAAGCTGTAATAAGTTTCTTGTGCACTTTTTAAGTTATTAATGCCTCATTTTAAATGTCAGGGCTCTCCGGATTCTAGCAAGGCAGTGTGGAGCTACTTTGAGCCTGGATAAAGGTGGAAAAGGCGATTTATCGAGGCAAATTACGCCCCGTGTCCCCCAGTCTGAAGGGTGTTTGGACAAACTGTTAAAATGTCTGGATCTCGGCATGCTGTGGGAGAACGAAGGTGTGCTTTTCATAAAAGGTAAATACTTTTTATCACGTTTTACTACACCAAAAGTCCATTTTACACCGGAGGTCTCCTTTAAGTTTATCAGAGTTACCAGTTAACCGTATTTTGGTTTGGCTAATACTTTTAAGTTACTACATGATTCATTATGTGGTCCTTCATAGTCTGGATTAATTCCATATTCAGTTACAATGTAGGAAAAAAAACAATATTGAATGAGACGGTGTGTCCAAACTTTTGACAGGTACTGTATATTTGGTATTTTTTTTAATTCTTAACTTGTTCTTTTCAATGAATGAGACAGATGGTTCTTCAAATAATGTGTTATGTAAAATGATTTAAAATTGACTTAAAAGGTTCTTCAAATGGTCTTCAATGGTAAACACCACCACTGGCTGACAAACTGCAAGCTGCATTTGCAATTGCTGTTTTACTGAGGATCTGAATATGTAATGATGTTACCAGCTCACATATATAAACACTATGTACGACTTGGGAGAGGCAGCCCTGTGTCCCCTTCACCCTGCACTGTAACCTCTCTGATATCATGGCAGTGTTTAGCTGCTGTATGATTTAGATTTAGCTCTCCAGGTTTAGCTTTAGCTTAACTCTAGCTCGCCAAGTTGCTCAGGCTCGAAGAAAGGGGCAAAGACATGAAAGCACTGTAAGATACGTAGGATTAGCCAGGGGTGTGTTGAGTTAAACCTGACCCACTTTTACTGTAAGGCTTACAGTAACTTTTTGCAAGTGTTCACTAAATCTTGTAGGTGTTCTTGCAGCAATGGTTGTGCATGGGCATGGATCAATCCTACCCTGTACAGACCTCTGCTTCCAGCCTTCTGTCACTATCCTACCTGATTTATACATCACCCTTTTCTACTCATTTTGGATTAAGCACCAATAGCTTAGTATCAGTTTGGCTGTGAAATGGAACTAAAATACAGACACTTATTTCATTCACTGATAAGATAATAAGAATCCTAGGAATGCCACATTCCACTATGCTTAGGAGGAATATGAGCCAGTTCTACTCATCCTAAGCTGGAACATGCAAAACGAATCACTGGTCTAAAAACCTGAAAACCTGCTTCATGGGATACTTTCCAATTTTGTCTGCACAAGAGGGAATACACATCTGATGATACTCACTGTCTCTGGGGCTTTCAGGCCACGTGTGTGTCATGGGGGGAATGTAGGAGACATGATCAGCTGAGAGTGGGACAAAGGGCATGCATGAGATACACACATATACACACACAGAAATAACACACACACACACACACAAAAATAAAACACACACTTATACTATACTGAAGAAAAAGTATCTGCCTGTCTGCATTATGATTGGTGATGTGAGGCTTGGATGGAGCTGCTCAGCCATGGAAACGTATTCCATGAAGCTCTCTACGCTCTACTGTTATTGAGCTAATCTGAAGCCACATGAAATTTGGTGATGTGTATTGACGGACTGCAGAAAGCTAGTGACCTCTGTGCACTGTTTTTCCACTGACAGAGTGAGTTACTTTTGTTTCCTGACACTTCCACTTTGTTAATGTTATAATATCACTGTGTAATATGACTATGGAATTTTAAGTAGTGCACTTGTTGCACAGGTGGCATACTAATGTTTGTAGAAGCAATCTGCATGTCTAGGTGTTTTATTACATAAACTTGTGATCATGGAAGTGACTGGAAATCGAGTTCAATGATTTGGAATGAGTGAGTGAATACTTTTGGCAATATAGTGCGTCATGAATGAACATGGGTGTGATTACAATCCAAAAACTACATACAATAAATACAATGACTCATTTAGGGCTCTGCTGGTTATGTTCAGTTAGAAACACAAAAAAGAACAAAAGTACTGAAATCAAGGGTATTAAAAATACCATCATTAATGTCCTGGGAGGGCATTTGTAGATTTTGGAGCATTGTTTTTAAAAATTAATTGATAGAATTCAGTGAGAAGAGAATGAGCGATGACAGGATGATGGATGAACAGCCCCCCACCTCATCTCAGACTCTCTAACTTATCCCTTCCAGAAGTACTGGAGGAAGAACCATCATTCCAGAGATAACAGTTCCACTACTCCACAGCTCAATACTGGGGGCTTTATATCCCTCTAGCCTGTACGATTTTTGTTTATCTGCTCTGGAGAGTCCTATTTCAATGGGACTTTTTAGTTCTTCTCTACAGTTGTGCTTGTAAGAATGGGAGTGTCCGTAAACCTTTGGACGTACAGTGTATCTATTTCTGTGTCTTAACAGAGCCTTTGTTTTCATTCATTCCCTGAAGCGATCGGCAGAAACAAGATTATCTATTTTCAGTCTGATTCTCACTTTAACCACTAAAGATACAGTATGTTTCAAACAGCCAGTCTGGCTAACAAAACACTAATACATTTATACAAATATATACCGAATTTTTCTGAGTACTTAAAATCTTTTCATTTTCCCACAAATGGACAGTGCGCCTTATAATTCAGTGTGCCTTATGTATGAATTCTACCAGTCAGGTATTAAGGAGCAGTAAAGCCACTCTGCTGAAGTACAGCATTATAAGAGTAAGTTTTCAGTAAAGTTTCTCCAGCACTAAGGCTGGGTGCAGCAGCATTAGCATTAGCTGTTAACCGCAGCACTAGCTCTTTCACCGTTCAAACGCGAGTATATCGGACTGTAGTCTGCATGTTTGCTGTGTCAAAACAAGCTACGTGGGAAGAACCACTAGTTGTTGGTGCCCTGGGTTACCAGAGCACTCAGGGTTCCTCAATGTAGTGCTATCAGGCGGCATTTATATCCCGCTAGCACTACGGTTAACAACTAATGCTAATGCTGCTGCACCCAGCCTTAGTGCTGGAGAAACTTCACTAAAAACTCACCCTTAGACAAAATATTGGAAATCTAAGCTTACTGTAAATAAACAGAAGTGCTTTACTCACCCAAATAAACAATTTTTAAAAGAGAAATCTGTGTTTTAAGAATTACACTTTTGTTTACTTAGGCACTTCCCCCAGATTCCCCATTAGAAGAAAAACATGGCGACACCCTTGCTCACTTTGATATAGACATCTTTACAAGTGTTGCTTAATGCGCCTTATAATCTGGTGCTCCTTATTTATGAAAATGCCAGAAAATGGATGACGTTCATTGATAGTGCGCCTTATAATCCGGATCGCCTTATAGATCGCCTTATAAAATATAAATAAAAAATAAATCAAAACCTACTAATACACTCTAAACGGTTAACACATTACCCTCCACTACAATCTAACAAACAGGAAATGAGTAAAGAACCTACTTTTTCCATTTACACTGTGGGTGACTTGATGATCTGCAACAGATAACAGGACACAGGTTCATGACAATCAGTTACTCAATTCAGAAAAAAAATCTAGCCACTTTATCAGAAACACCTGCAAACAGTCAGAGACTGTAGGTCATATAGAACCAGTCAAAAGTTCAGACACACCATCTCATTCAATGTTTTTCTATTTATTTATTTTTTATTTAATTTATTTTCTACATAGTAGATTAATATTAAATACATGGAAACAATTAAGGAGCACATATGGAATTATGCAGTTAACAGTAAAAAAGTGTTTGTCCTTCACTTTCAACTGATCTAAATCCAGCTGAGATGGGTGACTTGAGGTGATTTGGAAGCTGAAGCTTCACAGCGTGAAGGAAAAGCAGCAACTATTGTTCAGCACCTCCAGGAACTCCTTCATCAAGATGCTGAGAAAACTTCGGGTGAATTTCAGGTGACTCTACTGAAGGAGAAGAGATATGTCCAAACGTTTGACTGTTACTGCATATAGATGCACAGTTTATATATTTTGATGGTGAACCCAATTTCTTAACCCAACATCTAACAAGTGTGAACAGCCCCAGTGATGGTGAGGTTGAGAGGAACTGGTAATTGGTGATTACAATCAGATGGGCTATAAACTGTACACCTACAAAGTAAACATATGTTAGATGTTTCTGATGAACTGGTCAGTGATAGTATATACAAGGCAGGTGTAGTAATAGTAATAGTGACCAGCAGGTGGCACCATCTAATAGAGAGTCAAGTGCATTAAAACGGTGAATCATTTGTTAAAAGATCAATTAACTTGGTTTAAGAAATGTAAATATCTCACTCCCATTTCTCTTCATCACCCCAGGTCAGACACACACACACACACACACACACATACACAGATGATCAGATCAAGATAACAGTTTTGTCAGCTGTGAGCCTAGTATCTTAGAAGTGTCATGAACTGTACACTACTATGTCAGAACCAGAACAGGACAGTATTGTGTCCCATGACTTTTTCCATGTCCCATGGAAGCTAAAGAATTCTGTAGAATTTATTTAGGGTCTCCTGCATTGAATATGGATGTAATTACAGAGTTGCTTATCTGTACGCATGCACAGTCGAATGTTGCCGATCATCACGATAATTAGCACTCACTGCACTGTCCACTGTGGGTAGTAATGAATATTACTGGTACACATGTGACACTGTGGACAATACGTCCGAATGTGTGCTTCACACATTTACACACTTTGGGCCCAATTTAAGGGTTAATAGCACACCACTCAATTGTGCAGCATGCACGGCTTAAAATGAGCAAAAGGAATGTACTAAATCTCTTAATTAATCATGAGTGTTTTGGGCATGATGTAAAAAGTTGCCATTCTTTAAAGTCAGAGCCAGGCATGCTCTGACTTTGGCACGTTCGTATTTTAACAGTAGAGGATACTCACCTGCACATTCTTTACATATAGACCGTTGACTGTTGTCAGGGTTTTAATCTGTTAGTGGCGCACATGTATTTCCTGCAACCTAGAAATTTACCTGAACACACCTCACTTCCAGATCACCACGCCCATCGGTGTAGATTTATACCTAAACTCTGTTGCTATTTTAACGGTGTGGGCCCAGGGCATCATGATGCACCTTGCACAGGGTTTACGATAGGGCCCTTAGTGCTGAAATTATGCAGTGTACAAATAACATTGTGAACCCTGGCAAACACTATGAGAACTGTCTGAACTTAAGTGAATACTTGTGATCACAAGGTCTCAAGTTCATGCAGGAACTGAGAAGGAATTTGAATTTGAACTACAGGTGTAGTATAGGCGCAGTACCTGAGGACTTTAGAGAGGAACTGTAGGAGAGGCCGTTCTGTTGGTTGTTATCAATGGTCTCCAAGCTGGACATGATGGACTTTGGCTTAAACTCTTTCCTGGGCTGGCTGTTCGCTGTGGCTATCCTGGAGTGTGAACAGTTACAAAACAGAACAGATCAGAGAGATATTGACCATTTAACAATAAACCTACAGTTATATAGCCTGTCAGATAACTGCAAATATATGTGACGGATGAACAAGTGGAGGCATGTTCAGAGGATTTGAAATATGGATAATAAAACCAGAACTGTATTTACTGTTTGTAGCTTCCTAAGATTAAGGGAAGTGAAAGCAGCAGGTGAGTTACCTGTTCTGTAGTTTGCTGTTGAGATCCTCCAGAATTTCGTAGGACTGGCGGTGGTACTCCAGTGCTGCCTCTATCAGAGATGCTAACTGGCTCACCTGCTCCACCTGGAGGTGAGGAAAAAGGTATTACAATGAATAACACTAAGAACTCATTCAAGTGACATATACATCAACTGGCCACTTCATTACAACCACCCCTATATATATACATATATATATATATGTTTCTTAGGGGCGTTCACAAACATGTAGACATATAAAGTATTTACTGGTGACTAGGGTAAGCTGCACTTTCTGTGTTGCACTTATAAAATTTAACAGTACAAAGTTACGCACTCCTGTATGTCGGACAGTAATTGCTAATTTTGCACAGGAATCACATTCCTTTTTTTTTACTGTATTCTGTTTTCACTGAAAGAGTCTTCAGGTTTAGGGAAATTAAATGAAAGACTTGCTTAAAACATGCTTTAAAACACCCAGACACTCAAATCAGTACCACTTTTGCAATAGTATGCGTGTGATTCCTGTATTTCTGATTCCTTCTTTTAAAATACAAACACTATATGGACTAAAGGTATAAAAAAAAAATCATATTCATAAATCATATCCCATTCATACTGCTGTTGGTATTTTGATCATTTCTATATTTAGTTCTATATTTAGCATTTTGTGTTATTCAAACAAGTCTTTGTAAAAGTTTTATAATTCTAGTCTGAAATACTTAAATGATAATAATTATTAAATATATTAATGGAAACTACATGTTCAAGGCATTTTTATTTACTTGAAACAAACAAAGTGTTACAATCACCAGCGCAAATATCAAACTTTGCACGTATGTGTAAACAAGATTTTGGTAAGCTTTTAATAATGGGTATTTAAATGTAAGTAAAATAATCAGCATTACATTAGCAAAATTGAATGATATTTATAATATATGATTTATGATATTTATTTATATTTGTTAATCACAAAAACATTTATTAATCACCATCTTTATTAAGTTTTTTTAATGCTGGTATTTCTCTATCTTCAGCACAGAGACACTGTGTCAAAAGCCTGGAAGAAAATGAACAGAGGATGAATGAAGCTGATAGCTCCACATGTAGCTTACTTCACAGGATTACTGTCTTTGCTAACCGGACAGCTAATAAACAGCATGAGCGGCCCTGAATGCACCCACTATAGACAAACTTGGGACAACAAGAGGGAAATCAAATGATATGCGTTCTTTAAAACATGGAACAAGCATACTAGGATTTCAAAATGCGTAACTGTTTCGCGAAATGCGTACCCATTAAGCAAAATTTGTACATGCTGTTAGGCCTGCATTGAGTATAACTATCCCAAATGCCAAAGCTCAGATTTCCTGAAGAACTCACATCGTTTTCTAAGAAGTTGAACATGCTCCGCTCTGCAAGTTCTTTGGATTCCTCAAACTTTTCCACTGCCTGTCTGATCTCCTCGTCGGGAATCTTCCCCTGACGTTTTTTCTTGTAGTCGAAATCTAACCGCCGTCCCTCCAGCTTCTTTAGGTGATGCTATGGCAGAAAAGGAAAAGAGAGCAACACTGCAGTTTACAGCATCTCAGAATCTGCATGTATTACGTAATAATCTACTTATGAACATTGACAGACAGCTTGATTAAAAAACACATAAAAATACAGATAGAGAGACATGATTGTGAATGATGTTTCTATATTTTTCTATATCTCGATCAAGGTTTCACAAAAGTCATAAAACACATAATATAACAGCTATTCAAATAATGCACTGTGAAATTAGTGAAAGTGAAATTATCAAGGCATCAGTATCAATATTTCAAGGCAAAAATAAGAATTTTACAATTTACAATTACAATGTTTACACTTAATGAGCATTGTAAGTATATGATTGTTTTATTTATTTTAGGAATAATGATCTTATTCAGTCTTACTTAGATTTTTTACATTATGTTAAGTAATTAGACTCAAAATAGCACAAAAAGAGGTCCCACTTTATAATAAGTGTCCCTAAGTACTATGTAGTTACACTGTAACAATCCGTGTAACTACAGTGTAACTACTGATGAAGTACACATTGTTACAGATTAACTACAGAGGAACAGGTTATGTAATTACACATGTGTATTAAGGTTAATTTTGACTTGTATAAGTACACAGAGGAAGTGTATTTACACGTGTGTAACAATGTGTGTGTACTTACATATATGTGTAATAGTGTGTGTGTACTTACACATGTGTAATAGTGTGTGTGATAAGTTGAGTATAAACTTATCCAACAGCTATTGTCTAGTATGTAATTAGGGCTGATTGAGTACACACACGTTGTTACACATGTGTAAGTACACCTGCTCTATTACTTGTGTAAGTACACTCACCCTGGTACACGTCAAAATTAACCTTAATACACATGTGTAATTCATAACCTGTGCCTCTGTAGTTAATCTGTAGCAATGTGTACTTCATCAGTAGTTACACTGTAGTTACATGGATTGTTACCGTGTAACTACATAGTACTTAGGGACACTTATTATAAAGTGGGACCCAAAAAGAAAGCAGTCGTCAATGTAACACTCGGACAAGGATTAAAGATAAAAATGCAGAGTTTATTAACAAAAGTCCACAAGGCAAGCTCAGAGTCAAAAAACAGGCAAAAATGTCAAAAACCAGATTACAAAATCCACAAGGCAAAAATCAGAGTCAGACAGGCAAAGGGTCGAAACCTGAAAATACATACAAAAAAACAGATAACACTTGATAGAGACACGGAGAGTGGCAATACCTCGCAAGGAGGCAGAGTTAGAGTTCAGGTATATATAGAGTGTGTGTGGGAGGAGTCAATAGACCGGAGATGCTGATCTCTGAATGACGGAACGACCAGTAGGCGTGACAGTCAAGTTATTCTGATTCTTGTATACGAATTTAAGCCAGAAAACAGCTTTATGATTGCTAAGAAAAAATTGCTTACCCCACTGGCAGATTTGTTTTTCCTTTCTTTAAACATATATTTCTCAATTTATTTTTCTCAAATTGCTAATGGATTTTTTGCAGTGTGAACGTCCAATTGATTAAAAGCACCTGACTTCAGTTTCACTGAGATCTGAAATAATAAATCATTTTCCTCAACAAATAAATAAATAAATAAATGTCTAATTAAATCTAATATTTTAGCACTATTAGCGTCATAGTAATTTGATGCATTTTTGCGTCAAGTTTATGAAGAAATATAGTAAATTCTAAAAAGCAAACGTTCAAGCACCACTGTACACAGAGGCAGATACTGTCGATCTGTGTCTGAAAGAGTCTTGTTTCTGCACTGCTCTCTTACCCCGATCTCCTTCAGGTCCTTGTCCTGCAGGGTTTGCAGCGGGTCAATGAAGTTCTGCTTCACACCGATATCAAGAGAGTCCTTAACATCTCCCATCTGTTTCATAGCTTCACCAACGTCCACTAGAGCAGCACCTGCAAACACACAAACACACAATCCCATCAGCTACTGCTGTGATTGTCACACACTGTACAGAGTTCAGTTTCATATAATATTCAGCTACACTCATCACTGAGAATTTGTGGTTCACTGTTCAGAATTTGTGGTTCACAGACTGGGGTGGTGATCCATTTTCAACACAGTGGTGACACTGCATTGACAATAGCAGGGTTCATACACTTTTCAACCAATACAATTTACATGACTTTTCACAGGTAATTTCATGACCATACAATCTTTAAAATATCAGTGTAGACATGAACAATAAAACAAAACAAAAAATCCATGTCAAAACTGATTATGGTCTATATATTACTTAAAATTTATTTCAATATAAAAAATTCTTTAAGCAATGCTGAAAATCTTTAATAGTAAAAATGTGTCAAATCCTCTATTGTGTATAACTGAATTAACTCTGAGCTGATTCCATACACTGGTAAGCACTTCTAATGTTTAACCTGTAAACAGTGGTTCATACTTTCATCAAAGAACATGATATAGAATATTTAGTTTAAAACTTTGAATCAATTTTTAAACAATGTAATTTTCCAGATATATATTGTCAGTTAGAGCATTTATTTGCGGAGAATGAGAAATGTTCGAAATAACAAAGAGGGTGCAGAGCTTTCAGACCTCAAATAATGCAAATAAAACAAGTTCATATTCAAGTTTAAGATTTCAGAAATCAATATTTGATGGAATAACCCTGGTTTTTAATCACAGTTTTCATGCATCTTGGCATTCTCTCCTCCACCAGTCTTGGAGAGACTCCTGGTGCAAAAGTTCAAGCAGTTCAGCTTGGTTTGATGGCTTGTGATCATCTAACTTCTTTTTGATTATATTCCAGAAGTTTCCAATTTTGTAAAATCAGAGAAACTCGTCATTTTTAAGTGGTCTCTTATTTTTTTTTCCAGAGCTGGATGTGTTTATGTACTATCCACTTAAAACATTACATAATGCCTAGTCATATGAAATGTACCAAAAAATAAATAAATGAATGTTCAATTAATCCTAATAATGCTTTAGGGTCATATCATCCAGCACTAAAATATGTAATTACTTATGCAATTACCTTTAAATTGTGCAGCAAATGACAGTAATGACAAAAAACTTTAAATGTAAAGTTGCATCTGGAGCTCTGACCACACTGAGCACTAGGTGTCAGCCCTGAGTTACAGTTAGATAGCTGAGCTTTGGGCTTGTGCACGTAAACCCACTGTGTAAACCCACATTACAGGAAGCCTTATTCAGACACAGGGAGTGAAAGACATGAGAGAGTGAGAGAGTGTGTGTGTGTGAGAAGCAGACAATGATTTCGACATCACTAGAGCAGGATATCCGCTGCTGTGGCCTGTGGTTCTTGTTTACTAAAAAAAAAGAATGCTCAAGTGCCGACGCAATATATCGTTTGTGAGGTTGAAGCAATATCAATACAGTGTCAGTGATTAAAACTACGCATCTATCTGCAGCCCATCAGAGAAGAGTGGACAAGGCCAAAGAGATGTGGCATACGATACAGACAAACCCACACTCAAAAAATTGTGCTTTTTTGTTGTGAAAAGCTTGTTTTTTTAGAGTATGTACTTCTTGTTTGGCTTGCTTCACAAAAACACCAATTTATAGTTTAGATACACATATCAGCCATAACATTAACACCACCTTCTTGCTTCTATACTCACTGTCCATCTTATCAGCTCCATTGATTATATAGGAGCCCCTTTTTATATATATATAATTTTATTTCAAATGTTTTCCTCATTTTTGCCCCAATTTACACAACCAATTACCCAACGCACTCATTAGGACTCCCACTATCACTAGTGATGCCCCAGCATAAAGAAAGAGAAGACTAGCACATGCCTCCTCCGATACATGTGAAGTCTGCCACCGCCTCTTTTCCAACTGCTGCTGGTGTAGCACTGATGAGTAGCATCACAGCGCGCTCTGAAGAAAGCACAGCGACTTGGTTCCGATACATCAGCTCACAGACGCCCTGTGCTGCCATGGAGTGATGTGGGGAGAGAGCGCCATCTACCCGCCCAGAGAGAGCAAGGCCAATTGTGCTCTCTCAGGACTCCAGCAGCCGATGGCAAGCTAAATGAACAGGATTCGAACCGGCAATCTCTTGATTATAGTGGCAGAGCTTAGCCAATTGGACCACCCGGAGCCCATGTAGGAGAACTTTGCAGTTCTATAATTACAGACTGTATGCCTGTATTTGTTTCTCTGGCACTTTATTATCCTCCTTTCAAGCTGTTCTTCAATGGACCCCAAAGGACCACCAGAGAGCAGGTATTATTTGTGTAGTGGGTGCTGCTAGAGTTTTTATAAAAAGATTTATTTCTGATTTTCTTACATTTTTCTCTCCAATTTATGTGGCCAATTGTTCCACCGATTTAGCTGCAGCTGTATATCAGATTATATATAAGACGAGTGGAGGAGAACATGCTAAGATGAAACTGTGATCATTCCACCAAATATTGATTTCTGAACACTTAAAATTTATAATATGAACTTGATTTCTTTGCATTATTTGAGGTCTGAAAATTAATTTCTCATTTTCGGCAAATAAATGCTCTAAATTACAATAATTTTATTTGGAATTTGGGAGAAATGTTATCCGTAGTTTACAGAATAAAACAACAATGTTAATTTTACTCAACCCAGTGCTGAATGTTCTGTATCATCTCACATTTATATCATTTACTCATGCTTGGGTTTAGTCATTAATCCCAACCTATTCTGATGCCTATGTATAACAACCATGCTCCTCTACTCTGCCCCCTAGACCCTTACAAACCTACAAACATAGTGTGGACAGTGAGTAAACACAGTGTTTAAAACCTCCAGCAGCACTGCTGTGCTCCACTCTTTCCACAACCCTGCCAGTGTGTCACAGTGTCACATTAAGAAACAGGGTGAAAGGTGGATAATAATAAAATATGCAGGGAAACAAACAAAAGACTACAGCCTTTAGTCACATAACTAAGAAGAGTATACTTCCTATGTAAAAATATATTGTACCATACCAAATGTGGACTCATCTCCAAGTTCCCGGCCGTATTTCAGCATGCAGTCCCCCAGAAGCCCCTCCGTCTGCGGGTAGCCGGTCGTCTTCACCTGCCCTCTGATCTTAGACATAGTGTTCAGCATTCCCAGCTTGGCTCGTGATGCTGCAAATGAGTCCAAACACAAAGTCAAGATCTGACTTTCCTGTCACAAATCTCCCAATCCGGTATCAAATGACTACTTTAGAGGAGAGAGAACTCAAACCACAAATTAAAACCAGAGTTCAGAAAATATAATTTTTATTTTTATCCACCTTCCTCTATAAGAATTAGAACAGTGAAAACAATTCCTTTATTTCTGTTGTATATGGAAAACATTTTTTTTAATATTAAAGACAAACATTTCAGGTTTTATTTCCAGTTTTTTTACATCTGGACATAGTACGTATTGGTAAGTTTTTTTTAATCTGAGACCAAGGTAAAAAACAAACAAAATACACCAGAAAAACTTTAAACATTTAAAGCATTAAAAAAGGGACACAGAATCTTTAGTGCAACACTAACCAATTTGCTGTTTTTATTTAATATTTAAGAAGAAACAAAAGGAAAATGAAACAACTGGTTAGAAAAATGACTGATAAAAAAAGAGAAAAAATAGGTGAAATAAAAATAGTGTAAATCTGTAGTTTATACAGTTTTCATACACTGATTGTTGTTGTTTTCATTTATTACATAATTAAAACACAAATACTTAAGTATGTTCAGATTAATGCAATGCCTTTAATGTTATTTTCTTTGTTTTATTAATAAATTTAGTTCAATCACAGATGTGGTTGCATAATGACAACCAGAGAGATGAATCAGCTGTGTCTCAGCTATACAATCAAACATCAGAAGGAAAGTTTGTCTTTATCTCAGGTTCTAGTGGTGATTCTCCAAAAGCAGCTCAAACTAAATATTTTATTGCTAGTTTTAATTAAATTAGACATTTGTTTTTGATATTAAAGATAAACATTTCAGCTTTTAATTCCAGGTTTTTACACTTGGATCTGATACACAATTCAGAAGATAGCACGTTTTGTATAAACCAATCCATTTTACCGTGAGTAGAATATTAGAATTTTAATATTAATATTTTAATTAAAATTTAGTTGCAAATCTTTTGTTTGTTTGCATTAACTGCATCAAGCCTGACATCACTACATAATTATTATTATTATTATTATTATTATTTTTTATTAAAGGACAGCCCCTGGTATATTTTCAAGTCTGCATTTTGAGAGCTAGCTACTCAAGCTCTGCTGCTCCCTGTGAGAGACATTACCCGTCTGCTTGAACCCAAAACCCGTTGGATCTTTGCCCACTGTGACTGCGGTGCTGCAAATTAATTTCTGCACACTAGTTATTGTGTGGATCACACAGGACCTGCAGACACACCTGCCTTGTGCAGTTCTCTACTTGCAGCCTTCTGTCAGGATTAAAGTGTTACAATATGTCATTTTCTGGTTTTGTCCAGACTAGGGATGCACTGAATTTATTATTTTAGCTAAAACTAAAGCTGATCACAATGAAACATTTGGCAGAAGGCTGAATGCATGTGTTCTGGTCACTTTATCAATACTGAATAAATTAAGGTTTTCAAAGAAAAAAACAATTACAAACCTGCAATTAAAAAAAATTATATATATACTAAAAAAAAATAAAAAACACTTACCATCCTCTTCGCACTATTAGGCGCACCGGCTTATAAGGCAAACTATCAATAAATGTCTATTTTCTGGTCTATTTGTATACATATGACGCACCAGATTATAAGGTGCATTATGAGACACTAGTAAGGAACAGGGGTGCCGCCATGTTTTCATTCTATTTCACCAGGTCACGCAGCTGGGTGGTGGTAGTTATAAAGCTAAGCTGAGTAAACAAAAAATTCTTAAAAAACATTTTATTTCGAAGGCAAACGAGTGCTGGACGCTTATATTTACAGATATCTGTCCATTCTTCCATTTATTTACAGTAAGCTTAGATTTCCAGATTTTCACTAAGGCTTGGTGCAGCAGCATTAGCATTAGAGGCTAACCACTAGCGCTAGCCACAGTTAGTGCTAGTAAATGCCATCCGACAGGGCTACACTGAGAGCTAGCCGGGGTAAGCAACAGGCTACAGTCCGATAAAGTCCCCTCTGAACGGCGAAAAAGCTAGCACTTGGCATGGTTATTGGCTAATGTTAATGCTGCTCCAGCAGTGTTAGCTAGTGTTAGCAGCAGGCTACAGTCTGATACACTACCCCTTTGAATGGCATAAGACATAGCACTTAGCACAGTTAGCTAAGTCAGCCTTATTGGCAAATATTCAGTGCATCCAGGCCAGGGAACCAATCTAAGGTATAAACACACCTTTTTTAAAAAATGTTTATAATACTTAAATTTTCTTTTTTTCCTAATTAGATGTGTCCATATGTTTTACTGCTACGTGAGTTTGAGGTGATTGCATCTGCATTCTCTTACCTGGGTTTGGCTGGAGGTATTCTGTGGTTTTGGTCAGAAGCTCAAAAACAGACTTGTTGGTGACGTCTATTTTCTGCAGAGTAAAAAAAAGGATGTTCAGAATAGAGGAAACAAAGAGAAATGAGAGGATGATGCAAACAGACCTGAAACAATGCAGCTGAATTAGGTCAAGTGTGTAAAAACTTGTAAAACCCTGGAGGAACTGTGTTTGTTCAAACAATCTGTAGTATTATTCTGCAACAAAAAACAAAAAAAGGAAACAAAGGAAACAAAAAAACAGAGGAAACAAAAAAACATTGGGTTTCCCCATCAGTTCTCCTTTAGACGGGGCATGAGTAGGTATTTTTAAATAAGGATTTTTTTTTAATCTGAGAGCAAGGTGAACAAAATACAAGAAAAACAGCACTTAAAAAGGGACTCAGAATCATGAGTGACACACTAATTAATTTGCTTAAACTGCTATTTAGTTTTTAAAATATTTAGGAGAAACAGGAGGAAAACTGTTTAAAGAATGACTGAGCATTTAGGTGGCTCTTTTCCTGGGGTGCTGTTAACTTGCAGTTTTTTAAAGCTGGTAAGTCTGATAAACTTATCATGAGCAACAGAGAAAACTCTTGGTCTTTCTTTCCTGGGCGGCCTTGATGAGAGCCAGTTTCATCAAAACTTTTTTGAGGCTCTTTGCTACTGCACCTGAGGGTACTTAAAAAAACTGGATTGATTAAACCTAAATTCTTAAAAGTATTTTTTTCTTTACTCAGTTCAGTAGTTGTTCAACATTACTCAAATAGAGCTATGCACTGTATACCGACTCTACCTCTTCACAATTTTACAAGTGATACTCTCAAACACATTAAGAGAGCAAGAATTTCAAGTAATTAACTCTTGACAAGTTCAGCACAGCTGTTAACTGAAAGACATTACAGGTGACTCTACCTCAAGAAGCTGACTAAAAAAATCCAACCAAGATGTTCAAAGTTGTCATTTAAGCAAGAGAATCTACTTTGAATAATGTAAAATATTTAAAAAAACATATTCTGGTTTGTTAAACACTTTTTTGGTTCACCTAATAATTCCACGTTTTTTTTTATAGTTTGGATGACTTTAGTATTAATTTATAGTTCAGAAAACAATAAAATAATAATACAAAAAAAAACAATGAATAAAAGGTATTTAAAACTTTTGACTGGTACTGTACAGCAGTCCTTACCCGCTCCATCTCCATGAAGTCCTCATCGAGCTTCGTTCCTTCAGCACCACTTATCTTCTCACTTAACAACTGATAGTCAGAGAGAGAGAGAGAGAGACAGAGAGAGGGAGAAAGAGAGAGTGTTAATTAGACAAGGGGTTTGGAGGCATAATGCAGAATGGCGTTGATCAGAATGTAATTGCGTGTAATTGCATGCCCTGAAAAGCTTTTCAGCTACAAATTGTTTTTGAGTGTTGACCGATCTATATGGAACCATTTTCTTTCATAAACCCTCAAAGAACCATACATTTTTTTAAAGTGTACAGTGTAGAATCTATAGTTCATTAAATGCTGTAAGATGTTGAACAAAGTCAAACACAACCTTAATATAATGCGGATTCCACCATGATTAAATGTTCAAATGCCAGCTTTGACTTTATAATGTCATGTAATGTCAGTGAAGCTAAGTCCCCAAACACCCTGCTAAAACATCCAGGTCAAAACCAGCATATCATCCAGAAAAAAAACAAATCCTTTGCTGTTCAACAGCTTATTAACAAGCTAGACAACTGAATGACCAGCTGGTCTTGAGCTGGATTTTTAGCAGGGTAAATAATACCTAACCTAATGCCCTGAAAGTCACTTAATGCACAAACCACAAAAAAAGGATTGCAAAATACATTTACACCCAATGTTCTGTAACTTTTAGCAGTTAACACTTTTAGCTAAGTGTGTGAAACTGTTGTGAACACTGCAAGCTGTTAAAGCAATAACTAAAATCCTGACCAGTTTCAATAAGCATGAATTAGACTCAGTAAGAAGATTAACATTGTGAACGTAGCACAACAAAATTTGGATAACATTCCTGCCAAGAAGGGCAGGGATGTAGAATGCTTGAATGGGGAGACCAAAATGCTGGAAACCATTTCTGATAACCATTTCATAAATACATTTTAAATTACTGATAAACTTTGGTAAAAACAACATGAAGAGTTTGTAAAGTTCGACTCAATAATGCACAGAAATCTGTTTTTTTTTTTATTATTTTGTTCTGGCTTCTGCATCTGCCCACATCTCCACAGCGAGGCAGAAGGCGGGGTGGTTTTGGCTGTGGGCTGGGACTAAGAATTGAGAACTAATCAAGTGTTTCAGTCAACTACTGTTTTGCAATAAATGCTGCATTCAATCAAATTCCAAAATCAAAATTTCAACTGAAACGTGCCCACACATTGAATTTTCTAGTAGGAAACTCAGGAGAGTCTCACCAACCTCAAATTCCCGAACTCAAGATGGCCTCCCTGCACATTAACAGTAGTAAAAGTATTAGTATTATACAGTTTATAATCACTTCTATCTATTTAAGTCGTATAAAGTAAGTCGTACACACAGTACTACCCAACTGCATATTGTTTGGATGTGCAAAATACCATATAATGCCTCATCAACTTGTATTGCTAACAATGTTATATGCTAAATGGAATGGAATTTATTGGCCAAATAGTTGTGGTACACTTCAAAGTCTTTAACAAATAGTTTTTTGGACGTTGTAAAATAGTGTTCAATAATCACAATGTTAACTGGAATTATATCAACTTGGGTGTAACCTTATATTACTCCAATATCCCACTTTTGAGGTAAGCACAGTGCAATGTCATACCTCAACAACTAGCATCTTGTAAAATTAGACAAAAGTATAGACAAAGTACAGCATTCAAAGTAATTTTTGCTTCTCTACTCTTTGTTTCAAGTGAATAAAAAATCAAGAATAGAAAACAAATCCGTTTTCCATTACATGCTACAGCTATTCTCAGATGTAGCCTTAAAACTTTAAATATAGACGACAGATTGACCAGTGACTCATTCCTCCTCACTAGATAGTATCCTGTAAAACTATGAAAAGTATGGACAAAAGTGTAGGTTTCAAAGTGTCTTTTGCTTCTGTTAATTCTTTATTTGTTTTAAGTTGGTAAAAGTGGGCTAATCAAGAAGTAATCAGTGTTTCCATCAACTACAACCTTTTATTTATACCTGAAGTTGGCTGGCTGTGTGTGCTGCACAACGTGATTTAACAGCTATACAATGATGTAGCTATAAAACTTTAGATACAGCTGGCAGAACCAAAAGTGGCTTTCATTTTATTAGCTAAGCTGTTTTTCCACTGAAATACAGTAAGAATTAAAACAGGTAAATATATGATTTTACTTTTTTTTTGCACATATAAAGTTTTTTTATATACTATAAGGCGCACTATAAGGCGGACTTAAAATCCTTTAATTTTCCCAAAAATCGATAGTACTCTTTATGAATTTTACCAGTCAGGTAAAGCCACTCAGCTGAAGTACAATGTTATAAGGGTGGATTTTATTTCAGTGAAGCTTCTCCAGCATTGAGACTGGGTGCACCAGCATTAGCATTAGCCATTAATGCAGTGCTAGCTCTTTTACCGTTCAAAGTTAAGTATATTTGACTGTAGTGTGCATGTTTCTCGTTCTAAAACGAGCTACGTGGAATGAACCACTAGCTGATAGCACTCTGGCTTACCGGAACACTTAGGGTTCCTCAGTCTAGCGCTATTGGGCAGCATTTACTAGCACTTAATGTGGCTGGCTAGCGCTGCTAATCGCTTCTGGCTAGTATTACTACACTGGGCTGGCTAGCGCTGCTAGCCACTGCTGACTAGCGCTGCCAGTGCTTATTACTTATTACCTAAAAGAGATTAAAAAACACATAAAGCTTTAGGCATGCAGTTATCATCATGCTAATATTACAGGTATAGGCTGCCAGTACTTGTTAGTTACATTAGCTACATAACTCCAGTGAGGGGCTAATTTAGCAAACATGTTCTGGCTTCTCAACGTTTTTACCCTTTAAAGACTCAGTGAGAGCTGCTGTTCTGGAGTGATTAGCCTTTTTTTAATCAGCTGCTCTCATTATAAGTAGACTGTTGTTTCATGTAGCTCCTGTGGGACTCTACATTCTTGGTGTGAGTGTTCACACGTGAACAATGGCTGTTTTTGTTCATGTTTGGAGAGCTTGAGGTCATGTACACTATATAAACACAAGTACTGGTACATTTGCTTGTTTGTTTCTTCTGAAATCTAGGGTTTTATATTAAAAAAAATAGATCTGTAATTTTCTCTACTGTCCAGTGAAGCCTTTCCACTAGATTTTGAATTTGGAATTGCTGTAAGAATTGAATTGCATTCAGCAACAAGAACATTAGTAAAGTCAAGATGTTTGAAGATTGCCACCATAACTCTTAATCAATTACACAACTTTTGCCAAAACTCCTGGATAGAGCACAACCATTCCAAAGGTCACAGCTCCATTGCTGCGAAGCTCAATCTCAAAAAAATTAAATATAATTAAAAAGGTACTTTGTTTTAGTAATTTAGTTCAAAATGTGAAACTCATATATCATGTAGATGTATTACACACAGAGTGACCTATGTTTTTTTTGTATTGTTATTGATTATGGCTTACAGCCAATGAAAACCAAAAAGATCAGTATCTCAGATAATCAGAATATTATATAAGACCAATTAGTACTTTTGGCAGTGTGGGCAGTGTGCCAAGTCCTGCTGGAAAATGAAATCCACATCTCCATAAAAGTTGTCAGCAGAGGGAAGCATGAAGTGCTGTAAGATTTCCCAGGAAAACACTGCACTGACATTAGACTTGATAGAACACAGTGGATCAACACCAGCAGATGACATGTCTCTCCAAACCATCACTGATTGTGGAAACTTCACACTAGACCTATCTAGCTTGGAACGTTATATGAGAAACATTCTAATAACCTTGTGATGCAAACCATAATGTCACATCCTGGCCCAGTTTCATGTCTGTTCTGTTCTGTCTTCTTGTTTTTACTGCTCTCCCGTTTGTTTATCTCCTCCATGTGCTCTGCTGTGTGTACTGTCTGTAGCTCCGCCCCCTTGTTACCGTGCCCCAGGTGTTCCCTGTTTCCTTTCCTCGCCTTGTGTGTGTATTTATAGCCCTGTGTTTCCTGTTTTCTTTGTCGGTTCTTTTTTCGTCCGTTAAGGTTGCATGTTCTTTGTTCTCTGTTTCAGTAAGTTCTAGCTCCTATATTCTGTTTAGTTTCATTCTTTTACTTAAATAAATATCTCGCATTTGCGCCTGCTCTCCACGTCTTCTCCTTACTGCACCTGACACATTATTACGCCACATGTTTTCAGAATGTTCCTGAAACATTATTTCTGTAAAATTAGAGATTAACCTTTCTGGAACCTTTCCAAAACAAAGCTGAACGTTCTTATAACGTTCTCTGTTAGCTGGGTTTGTAAACTACTCTGGTTTAAAGTGATTAGCCTAAAAGATAGCAACATTGCCCTCTTCAGTGCAAAACTGGAGAAGCAAACTTCAGATACTGGGCATGATTGACTTGACTGTTTATTTACAGCTGAGTGAAGGGGATAATTGGATAAAAGTGTCATTTTGATTTTAAGAAAGCCAGCCATTAGTCTCTAACATGCTTCTCTCTCTCTCTCTCTTTCTCTCTGTCATTCCATTTCCAATGCTCCATAACAAGTGCAGGCTGAGGTTACCAAAACACCCACACATAGCTACATTAAACACCCACAAGCAGTACTACTAAATTCAAGTGAGTGGGGAGTGAAACAGGATTTTTAAAATACATTATCATTAGAGTGTTAGTTAAAATTAAAGAGCCTGACCTCAACATGACTCAACATTTCACATAACCCTACATAAGACCCACTGCCTTGTGTAATAGGCCCTTGCTGAGGCAAGTCAATTTGAGTTAAAAAAGAAACTCTGTGTCTTACTAATGTTGTCGGAGATTTATTAGTCATTTCAGATCCGTGGGAACGACAAGGAACAGCAATAAGGGAAACAGCATCGACCTTCTAGACTGAACCAGGGAAGGAAATGAGACCACAATGCATGTAGCTCCTTTAACTGTGATGGATTTAGCCCTTAAAAATAACTTATTCGCCAAAGATCCAAAATTAAAGTGCCCCCAGTAGAGAAACTGGACAATACAAAGTTATTCAAGACACTGCTGTCCAACACAATACGTTTGAAGGTATACACAGACAGCGCCTCCAATAAGTGAACTTTAGTTGTACACTCTGAAGCAACCACAAAGACATGAGCCTAAGACTTCCGCAGCCAAATGCTTGGGGCTTTAATAATCCCCTCAAGCCAGTGCTTGGCGCAGTGCATGGTTACATTACATAAGACGAAATAAACCAGACCCAATCATCCAACATCAACACCTGACCTCACTCTTGTTATAATTGGAAAAATTGTTTTGATATATAGAGGCAGGGGTGTGCTGTATCGTATCATACTTGATAATCTCACCAAAGTCGTTGACACAATCAAAAAAAAATCCACACCGTATTTGTTTTGCTATTTACTGTATTACTGTACTGTTTATATGCATGCACTAAATTTGCTTCACTTTAGTTTGGTGGTATTTTTTATTGTTTAAAACAATCCTTCATTTTCGTTACATTTTTTATTTTGTCACACTATATATAAGTTAAGTTACTGTTTATGAAACAGACATTTATATACTTTTCTTTCTACTGAATGTAGAAAACTGCTATAATTATACTAAATCAAAATTATTTATAATAATTTTGTTATGGAAAAATACCCTGTAATACTAGGATACTATTTTAGGGCCATACTTTCTAGGTTGTGTATTTTTGAATAACAGGCTAAACATAGGCTATCGCAGCTAGCGGTGCATGGAGCTAGGTTAGCTAACTACAGATAAAGTTCACATGTGCCGGTTTATAATGCAAACAATAAAAACACTCCAAACCTATTCATTAGCTGATTAACTTGCAGAGTATGATTTGTCTTGCATGGGATTGTGTGGATTCAGCCTCCTTAACTTGGCAATCTGAGTGAGTTACGCATCTGGGGAGGTGTGGGCTGGGCATACAATTCTCTGTGATGTTCTGAAATTAAATGCATTGTGCTTCTTAAAGTGCTGACACAGATGTGCAAATGTGCAACCCCGATTCTTGTAGAAAAGTATTGCTCATGGTATATATTCTCACTACATCCATCGTTATGAGCATCCAGTTAAATCTGAAGATCTTGTCAGAAGCAGGAAAACATAAGTAAAGGCCTTGGTGTGGAAAAAATACAAACTTCCTTCAAGCAGAACTTTTCTCAGCAGCAACATTTTCTCACCCAAAAAAAGTGCAAAACACACCAGCATTAGCATGTCACAGCGCGACACCGTGTGAAACATAGACTAAGAATAGCTAAGTGCTGAAGGATCTAACAAGGCAGCGCTGTACTGCTGGGATCTGACAGCTAGCATCTACGCAATTATAAAGACCAGCGTCATTCTGCACCTACGTCACTGTGAACAGCCGCCACATTAATAGAAAGCAGACAGGTCACATGGCCCTAAAGCGGACATCACAGCACATTCAGGTACAGAGTTTGTGAGACACGCTCAGAATAGAAAGTGGAACAGAATAGAATAAATTAGAACTAGACATAGAATAGAATATAAGGGAAGAATAAAACCAAAAAGTACATACAACATCAGAACAGGAAAAATAGAACAGATAATATTTGGTCAAAATAGATTAGAATACGCTGCCATATGATCAGGAGATCGCTGGTTCGAATCCTGTTCATGTAGCTTTGCAGTTGTGCCATTGGCACAACTGGCCTTGCTCTCTCTGGGTGAGAGCACTCTCTCCCCACATTATTCCAAAGGATGATGTCTGCAGCACAAGGCATCTGTGAGCTGATGTATCGAAACCGAGTCACTGCACTTTTCTCTGAGTGCAGTTTCCAAAGAGATAGTGGCTGAATTTACATGTATCGGAGGAGACATGTGTTAGTCTTCACCTTCCTGGTGTTGGGGCATCACTAGTGATACGGGGGAAGTCCTAATGTGTGGGTTGAGTAATTGTCTGTGTAAATTGGGAAGAAAATGGGAAAAATGTTTATATAAAATTCTATAAAATATAGTTTAGAATAAAACACATAGGAACCTATTTTAGCTATCTACAGGCTACCTGTCAATGCAGCTTGATTTCGAATGTGTCAGTGTGTCTTTGGTATCGTCGGGAAGCAAAATGTATGCCTTGTGTGGCTTGAAACATGCAAAAGGCAGGTATAAATATTTTGGGGCATGGGCGTGTTTTGGACATAACGTGAAATAAACCAATCAGAATTTCACTTGCCATTCCCTTTAAGAGGCAGGTGCGCACTGACTTTGGCGCTTCTGCGCTTCTCAGCAGATGTGCATATTCATGCTGTGAAGTTGCACATGCAGGTAATGTACAGGAACAGCAATGTAATTTTATTCATTATCGTGGTATAAGCGGAGGTCCCCTCTACTCTTTTTTTATTACTGCTTTTGACCATAATACCACAGTAAGCTCAGTAAAGTACTGTGCTGCTATATGCATTATCATCCACACTGTTAGCATGCTGGCGCACTGAGTGTGAACTTCGTACAGGAGTTCATACACTCCCAGTTTTATCTGCAGGCTGGCTGTAGTCCAGAACCTGCTGGAAGCTGGATTTCTGCAGTGCTCTGTGGATCCCACAGCAGATCTCTTTCCTACACACACACACATACCAACTCTCCTACACACACATACACCCACCAACTTCTCCATATTCCCCATTTAAAACCTGCACTTTCAGTTCCAAACACTCACAATGTACTGTAATCTTGCATTTTTGTATTGTCACTGTCATGCAAAAATTGCCTAAATTTCTGCAGATATTTTTGATACTTTTTGATATTTGGCAGTTGGTCTTTACACTTTTTTTGATGAATGGACCAATAGAAATGCTTCGAAATAACTTAAATGTAACTTAAATATTTGATATATATAGTGCAGGTTTTTCACATCCTCCACAAAGTTTTTTATTATTATTTTTAGTATTACAACCCTGGTGGAAAAAATGCACCTAATTGTAGAGCTGTAGTTCTTAATAGAATCTGCGTCATTAATTATGGAAGTATATGTTTCAACATGTTGCCAAGATGGCCTCATCCCAAATCACTAGTACAAGTTCCATTTTAGCACTCTTTGTGGCAGTTTCCTGGGTTGGGATTTAGCCTAGAGTTATTTACTGTAATTGACAATTAGCCCTTATTAATTAACAGAAATAAAAGGAATCTGAGGAGAAGCTTTCATACTCATTCTACTGCAGGGCGCACTTGCTTGCAAAGGGGGAATTTATCACAACACCGCGAAAAGCAACTCACCCAACTAACATTCAATAACTAACATTCTACAAACCAATTAATATTAAGCATAGAGAGACTCCCCCCACGTAGCTGGTGATGACAGGATAAAGTAAAGTTCTTTAGTGCGAAACCAAATCTAGTGGACTTTATTGTACACAATGTAACAAAGACATATACCTTCGAGGGAAAACACCCTTAGACTTTACAGCATTTTAAATGGAGATTTTCCATTGACAGGAATATATAGTCTAGCACCAGGCCTAATCCCTATTAGGCCTGGATCACTAATATGGCTGCAATTACACTTTACTGCACAATATCATCATCACCAGGCAAATATTTGTTTTCTCATTCATTTTTAAGTTAATTATCGAACACAATACGTTTGGGACTGTTGGCAGTCTAATGCTATGTTCTATTTGATCTTGGATGTCAACATTTCCTAGTGCAAAATAGAACATTTTACCTGGAATGCTCCTACGGGTTGGATATCCTACTTCGGAATTTAGGAAAGCCTTGTAGATGCAGTAAGTACTATACAGTTTAGTTTACTATACATTACATTTGGCAGACGCTTTTGTCCACAGCGACTTACGAAAATGATGTACATTTAGCAAAGGAAAAGATATAGAAGTTCAAGGTTTAAAAAAAAAATGTTTTTAGACAGGGCCTAAAGGAGGCCAAAGGGAAATAGTGAGATGGAGGAGGAAAGGAGGGCAAGAAGGAAATGAGGTTAGAAGTAGTTAGTTTGTTAGAGAGTAGGTGCTCTTCGAAGAACTCTGTCATTCAGGAGTTTTTAAAAATAGTGAGTGATACTCCTGCTCTGGTAGTAGAAGGTAGTTTTTGTTTCACCATTGGGAACTCGGTAGGTCAATGGTTTTGGTGAAGTTGTGTTGGATAGATGTTTTTTCTGGTATAACCAGGAGTTCAGTCTTGGAAAGGTTTAGCTGAAGGTGGGTGATGGTCCTTCATCCATGCGGACATTTACTAACACTTTAATCTATTAGTGTTTCATTAAGTCAGTTGTACAAATAGTACTGTCAACATGTTTTCATGCTGTTTGGGTGCATAAAATACTGCATACTACGCTATTAACTGATATCTCTAGCAATGCTATTCTGGGATAATGCTAACAATAATAACTCATATCGTAATGTTTAACTGGAACACAGTGAAAGTCATTCCAAGCTCTGACATCTTAGATCAATGGAACACAGAACAATTCTAGTGTTTGTTAGCAATGTTAGCCTAGCATCTACCATTGTAAACATGTCTTGGCAGATTGACTGCATGTGGGGTCAATAAGCAATAATGACTACAGCAATTATTATCAATCTTCAGCATTTTATTTCTGTCGCATCACTCGGCCCTGACCTGAGGAAAGCCCAGCCCCTCAACATCCTGCTTGACGATTAGATTTTTCATTGCTTGAACGAAGAGGAAGCATTCAAACTTTCTGAAGCAGATTTGAACCCCCAGGTCAAACACAAACCACAAAACCAGCGTATTGTGAGGGACGGCAGCAGCTCTGGTCAGGAAACATGATTAATGTGTCCTTTGTCTGTGGTTAGATACACAGCTTCACAAAGCATCAAAGCGTGGTCAGCGTGAACCTGCAGGCGGTAATCATCAAACACACAACAGAAGAATAGAAACGCCGTCCTGCTGATGTGTTTACATTAGAGTGGAGAAGGCCTTTCTAAATATAGGGACCAGAGCAGCTCAGTATAGACGGATTGATTCATCAACCATATTCTGCAGTAGATTACAAGGAGTAGGGCTGGGAATCACAGGGCATCTCACAATACAATATTATCAGATCCTGATATCATGATACTGCGATCCTGCGATACTTAATTTATCACAAAACAATTCTCGACAATACTTTACAGCATCTGTGTGACTGAAGAGGATAAAATACTCTTAAATAGATCATTTATTCCTGCCAGTATTACAGAATTTGACAACCCATATTCTTCACCACAGGTTTACCCTATTCATTTGATTAGAACCACCACGTGGACTAACACCACAGTAACTTTAGAAAAGTCAAATAGGGGGGTGATATATCGATACTGTAACACTTTGAAAATGTAGAGAACTTTAATATTTTTTTACTGTATCTTTTGGACTATAAGACGCACTATCAATGAATGTCTATTTTCATACATTATAATTATAAGGTGCATTAAGTGACACTAGTAAGTAGAGATAGGCCCGATCCGATACAATATCGGTATTGTGTAGGGGTGTCACGATCTCGATATTTTATCGAAATCGAATCGAAATGAGGTCATGGTCTCGAGTATCGAAGTCAAAAAGAGGATCGACGATCCCTCCCGCGCGCGCTACGCAAATAGCGCAGCGCGCTACGCAGACGTTAATAAACATCACTGTGACAGCGCTAGTCACAGTTTCACCACATCACTTATCTAACCAGCCTGTACTGATTTCTGCCCCCCAATAATGCTTTCAATAACCTCTAATAGCCTTTAATAGTCTTCAGTAGCCTTTAAAAGACTTACCTGGCGGCCGTGGTGTGTCCACTAAACTCCGTAGTTATAAACATCCTGAGGTTAGCAGCGCGCTAACTGACCTGTTTATAATGTAATCCCAGCAGTGACTCCGTGTCGGCTGTTCTAACCTGCTGCTGTTAGCTGCTTGGGCTGAAAGATGAACTGTAGTTAGCTGTATTATCCGGTTAGTGGGGTTAAAACCTTTATTTGTTTACAGAAACAGTAAAAACGGACTGGCTGAGCCCTGTAGCCCGTGGCTGGGCTGTACTGAAGTAGTGACTGAGTGAAGAGAGCGGGGCTTGTGCTGCTGCAGCTCCGACTAGTGGTTTGATGAAGAACTGCAGCTTCATGTAAGTGAGCAGTTTCACCAGCCATCCACACACAGCTCTGATAAACTGCTTGTTTTAATAGTGCACACTGTTGCTACCAAAAAAAGTCACTAGATGGCATTACCATATATATCTTAATAAATAATAATAATAATATTTATAATATTTATAATAATAATAATAATAATAAATATATTATTTAAATTTTATGAGGCATAAAATAATAACAAGAAAAAAAAACAAGAAAATCGAGAATCGAATCGAATCGTGACCCTCAAATCGAAAATGAAATCGAATCAAGGATTTAGAGAATCGTGACACCCCTAGTATTGTGGCAGATTTTTTCGTAATTTAACCTATTTGATATTGGACGAGTGCGACCGATCCACTTACCGATCCATATTTTGGCCCGCAGTTTGAGCTGGACCGAGGGGTGAACAGATTCTGTTAGCCTAGCTAGCATCCGGTCAACAGCTGCATTCTGGTGTTGTAAAGGTAGCAACTACCGACTGGAGTAAACTATAGTCATAATCCACATATCGTAGAAAAATAATGCGATTTACAAACACTTACCAGCACAAACACACCCATCTGTTGTTAAAAGCAGCGATTCATTTAGTTCAGAAATACAGTTAGCATTGCCAGTTAGCCGTTAGCCCTCTCCATTAAGATCTGCAGTCTTATAGCCTAGCTAGCATTGGGCCGACAGCTGCATTCCAGCATTGTGAATGTAATAAGTAACTATCTTTAGTGAACTATAGCCATAATCCACATCAAACATTAAATAACCGATCCTACCCACTCCAACCAGCACTAAGAAAACAATCTGTTATTAAAAAACAGTGATTAATTGTGTGTTTGTATGTAAAGTGTGTCAAATAAATGACTTTGGAATGCCTTTAAATTAAATAACCTTGTGTATAGTCTTCAAAGGGTTGTGTGGTCTGTTTCAGCCTCATTCTGTAGCCTTGAACATAGTACTAATAATAAACTAAAAGAGCCCTTTTATCGGTATTTGTATCGGTATCCGCAGTTTTACATCTGTTTTATATCAGAATCGGATCAGAGCTGAAAAAAGTGGATCTTCTCATCACTACTGGTAAGGATGCCTAATAATGTGCGGTGTTTTCCACCACATGAATTGTTTAGCATACACTTTAACTTTGTACTCATCTGACCACAGCACATTGTTCTGCCTGCTTGTCTACATGTATGAATAAATTACACACAGGTAAATTCTATTTACTAATTAGGTGAGGTCTGAAGGCGGTTGGTCGCTGGATGTTATTTAGGGGTATGGAGTATGTATAGTAAAAGTACTGGGGGCTGGATACAAATGCATGCCACACTTTTTTTTTTAGATTTTGTAAAAACTATGTTTCATATTCTTCTAAATTCCCACTTATGTGCTACTTTGTGTTGGTATATTACATAACATTCCAAACAAAATCTTTATTTATGGGTCTAAAGTTTAAGAAGTGTTTTTCAAGGCACAGTATCTGAGCTCCCTATACAAATATTGTGTGGATTTATCTTTCTTTATATAATACCATTCAATCGAACCCACTTTATGTTCTTCAGTCAGGCTTTCTTTAAATATCCAGTTAGGCCTACATTATCATCTTATCGTACGACAATTTTTGCAGTCGTCAATAATGGCCATTGCGTTTCCGCATAGGTCTGTTTAAATGAGTATGAACCGAAGCTAGATTTCAGCAATCACGCTGTGCTGCTCTCTTGCTGGCTCTCGACGAATCTGCCAGACAGTGATATCTATCGGTTAGGAAATGAGTGTAGGGCATGCAGATGTGTGTGTGTGGTGCCTCCAAACGTATTCAAGGCTAATAGGACTTTCTCAAAACTAAATAGCTTTAGACAGAGGGAATTGTGGTAAACTGAGATGCTGGTGCTGTTGTTCTCCCACTGCACACGGTCACTCAGGTTTGTGGACGGTGGAGTGGGTGGATGCCAGTGTTTCAGGGAGCCTCCATGTCTATGTTACCTTCTGGCTCTCTCCCTTTAGTTAGGCTGTTTTATTCAGTTCTGCCGGGGTCATTAGCCACACTCTGATACTGTTTTATATTCTCCATTTTACATAAATCCAGTCAAAACTAATTCCATCACCCTCAGCCTCTCGCGTCTCCTGTCCGGCCAGACTGATGGAAGTTTCTGAAGTCAGCTCTTTTCCATCCACCACCCACCACAGATCAGCTGCTCATCGTCCATCTTACTCTCCACTACCGATTACACCCAAGCCATTAGTGGTGCGCTATTATACTCCTGAATATATAAAATCTATGTGGATGTATAAAAGACGTTTTAAATTTTAATTTAAAAGCCGTTTGACCAGTGGTAGGATGGTCCCCCCTTAAATGTGAGTCTTGGTCCTCCCAAGGTTTCTTCCTCCTCCTGCAGCTCTGAGGGAGTTTTTCCTTGCCTCAGCGCTCACTGGGGGTTCTGTATTCTGTATTTTCTATGTTTAATGTTTTGCCTGATTCTTTGTCCTGTAATCATGTTTCTGTAAAGCTGCTTTGTGCCAACACCAGTTGTAAAAAGCGCTATACAAATAAATTTGATTTGATTTAGAGAACCTATAGAGTAGTCCAGTCCATATAGACTTTGTTTTAAAGTTCCATGGCTCCAGTGTGGGAGTATTTCGACTTTAAGCCAAATGAGCGAGGAGAACCCATCAATGCAAATTAAATATGAATACTGTCTCAAGCCCCAGACAGAATTTTGACTGACAGTTACATTAAAAAAATACATTCACAGCAAGAGCTATGGCCTGCTGAGCAATCTGTGTCTTTGATCTGATGGACACTTGTGTTTTTGAGCTAATTTGTGTTTTATAGCATATAAATATGTATATATACTTTAATCTATTTATTGTTATTTTATTTGTTTATAAAGGTTGTTTTAATAATAAGTTCCCTCAGAACCCACAGAGTCCCAGGGTGGTTGTACTGTATTTATTTTATTTATTGAGGATACAATATTTTTTATATTGGAAGCCGAATGTCTTTAATAATAAAAAGTTAGTTTCACTGTAAAATGCTGTTATAGTATTATTATGCTAGTATATTACTACTGTGGCACATTTTCTTAAAGCTCCTTAGGGGAGCCCAGAAACAGGAAAAGACACATTTTCTATAGTGGCCCTTTAAAATAACAATATTATCGTTTATCGCAATTATTTCTGGGACAATATATCGTCCTGAAAATGTTGTTAGCGTGACAGGCCTACATCCAGTACAGTTTGTCTACATCATACTGTATATTTAATTGTGTCCTCTAGACCCAGATCTCCGGGGTAGCCCAGGTAGGTCTGGTGGAATAAATCTGGGTCCCTTTCCTCACACACTTTCTGAGGCTTTCTACACTCTGCACGCCAAAGCAACCAACTAGGTCAGGGTAAAATTAGCCATTGGCCTATCACAGAGAAAGAAAATTAGCCCAATATGGTAATACAGACCACCCACTGAAACTACTCTTTTGACATCCTTCTGATGAACACTGTAACTGTGGCTTGCTGACAAAGCCTTGTAAAAAGTCTGCAATCACCGCTTGATGTTTTATATCTAAAACATACTTAAGAATGCAGTTAATACAGCTCTGGAAAAAAATGGATCAAAGCATGCTCAAATTTAAAGTAATATATACATTTTGATAATACTTGTATATATATATTTTTTTGAAAACATACTGCCTATGTGAATGTCTCCTATAATATGCTTTGTAATTTCATACAGGTACATCAACTATCAATTGACGTCCTGATTATGTGTTTCTGTTTTAGGTCACGTAGTCCTGGCTCTCCGGTGACCACACAGCTCACCAAAACACAAGAGTAACAGGAAGTCGTGTCTTGAGTCATTCTAAATAGTACAGAGATGGAGGGCAAAGGTCTGAGACTGCTGTTGGCTTTCACTTTCAATTTAAACACATGTAACATCCAGTGAGGGGTGATATAATGATATTTTATCATTACAATAATAATCGAGCTATTGCAAAACATATGGACATGAACGCTTTAATTTTTGTTTACCTCAATATTACTCATGGTGTTTTTCTTTGCTGATTAAAATAAATGAGCCATAGATCATAATTGTTTATCGCTATTATTTTTGGGACTATACAGAATTACAAAAATTAAAAGACCACTTTAGTTTCTGAATCAGTTTCTCAGATTTTTTCTTTTTATAGGTATATGTTTGAGTAAAATGAACATTGTTCTTTTTTCTATAAACTACGGACAATATTTCTCCCAAATTCCAAATAAAAATATTGTCATTTAAAGCCTTTATTTGCAGAAAACGAGAAATGGCTGAAATGACAAAAAAGACGCAGAGCTTTCAGACCTCAAATAATGCAAAGAAAACAAGTTCATATACATAAAGTTTAGAAATCAATATTTGGTGGATAACCTGTGTTTTAATCACAGTTTTCATGCATCTTGGCATGTTTTCCTCCACCAGTCTTACACACTGCTTTTGGATAACTTCATGATAGTATACAATAGATAATATTGTATTTTTTCTTATTGTCACTTATCTAAATAGCAGATTTTTTTTTTTAACAAAAGCACTTGTATGACACTTGGGCGATGTAATCTGACAGCACAATATATTCCATTAAAATCAGTACAGTATAATAAAACATACATATTCACATATTTTCTCTTCAGCACTTCAGTTATCATCTGACCTCTGTTTAAATGGCTAGATATAACACAGCAGTACGTCATGGCACAATATCCAAGCCAGTTGGCAAAACAGTTCTACACAAATAAAGGAGGTGATCACAATCAACGGGGAACACAGCTGTGCATCGCGCGCGCGTGTGTGTATTCAGGCTCAGGAAACGACGTCCAGCTGCATTTACAGTAATTCACTGCTATCACTGCAGACGATAACAGCGGGGAAGCAGCCTGACGTCGGCTCTGCTGCAGAACAGGCCGTTTCCCATCGAGTTTACAGTGAGGTCATCATGACCCTGTCACCAGTATCACCAAACCAAAGTAAAAAGCAAAGTAAAGCAAAGTAAAGCTGAGATTAGAAACAAACAGATAAACAGGAGTCGCAGTGAGGCTGTTATTATAAACTAAGTATGCATGTTATGATAAAAAATATTAAGGTGTATGATATTGTAATTATGCTTATATTGGTAAGGTGAGCCTGTAACTAAACCTCCTGATTTTAGCTGACTCCACCTTCAGCTCAAATGTAAAAATGCTAGTAGTTTGAGAGGGGCACTGGATGATGTATGGGTTTAGGGGTGGGGCTGAAGGAAGCGCTGAATGGGCTGAGCAGTAAACCTCTCATAGCAGTGAAACTCAGATGGTTGAACTTCACTAAGGGGGGCAGTATTATTGATAATTGATTTGCATATTGAGACTATCTGCGTAGCAGAGTACACGGACACATCATCCTCGCCTATAGCACAGTTGAACCTACAAGGGTGCTGCAGAGGCAAAAATGGCAACAATAAAAGGTAAGGAAAGGTTTATACAAATTTTAAGCAGGACTGGTATTTTTGCATTACATTTCAGCAATTAATGAAAATACACATAACATAATGCAGCACTATAGCAGGCAGCAGGAATACCACATTATCTTGTTATCTAGAAACTCCTTAGCAACCACTAGGTATAGCATAGTAAACCACTAAACACACTAACTCCCCCTTATATTGTGTCAACATTTCTTAATGAATTGACCAACAGAAATCTGAAATAAACTTTTTTACATTGACTTTCATTGGCAGGCAAGAAGGTTTTATAACCCTCCTCTAAAGTAGCTGTTCTGGATATACAGATTTTTATTTGATAGAAACAATATATTATTTTCAACCTAGTGACCATGATGCAACAAGTGTTTCCTTTGATTCCTTTGGCGAGTCTAGTTTTCTCTCATTTTTAAAAAGTAAAAATAATTTGCTTTACCGTATTTTCAGACTATAGGCGCACTTTAAAATCTTTTCATTTTCCCAAAAAACGTCAGTGCGTCTTTTAATCCAGTGCGCCATATATATAATTTTTTTACCAGTTAGGTCGTAAGGAGCATTAAAGCCATTCCGCTGAAGTGAAAAGTTATACAGGAGTTTCAGTTTAATTCTCCAGCACAGGGCCTGGAATAGCATTAGCATTAGCCACTAACCGCTATTTTCCTTTTCAGAGGTATTATCGGCCTATAGCCTGCTGCTAAGCCCAGCTAGCACTGCTGGAGCAGCATTAGCATTACCCGCTAACCTTGTCAGCTTTTTTGCCCCTCAAAGTGAAATATATAGGACTGTAGTCTGAGTGTTTACCGTGTTAAAACAAACAGTGGGATGAACCACTAGCTAATATTGCCCTGGCTTACCAGAGCACTCAGAGTTCCTCAGTGTAGCATTGTCGGACTGTATTAGCTTCTAACCGCTAGCGGTTAGCCGCAGACGCTAATGCTCCAGCCTTAGTGAAATTCGGGGATCTAAGTTTATTGTAAATAAACAAATGAGCTTTTCTCGCCCAAATAAACAGTTTTCAGGAGAGAAATCTGTGTAGATTAACATCCAGCGATCGTTTGTCTCTTAAAATGCACCTTATAATCCAGTGTGTCTTATGTATGAAACTTGACTAGAAAATAGACGTTCTGTCACGTCTTAGCCCTGTCTCATGTCTCTGTGTGTCTTCCCCACGTGACCTGTGCCTCTCTGTGTCTCCTGTCAGTAGATTTCCACCATGTGTTTCTCATTTGTAGCTCCGCCCCTTCCCTAGGTGTTTCCAATTCTAGTGTGTTTTATGTTACTATAAATAGCCCTCCTCTGCCACCTTGTCCTCCGTCGGTCTTTGCACCTTCCCCTGTTGTTTCGTCTCTCTCTGTGTTTCATAGGTTCTCAGTGTTTCATAGCCTCTGTTCTTCACGTTGTAGTCCGTGACTCTCGCGGCCGAGACTGCGCGCTCCGGGAAGCCCGCGGCCGGGGCGCCGCGCTCCGGGAAGCCCGCGGCCGAGACGCCGCGCTCTGTGACTCTCGCGGCTGCAAAGCCGCACCCCGTGACTCTCGCGGCCCAGACGGCGCACTCCGTGAAGCCCGCGGCTGAGACGCCACGCTCCGGGACTGCTGCGGTGCTTGAGCCGCTCTCCAGGATTACAAATCCAGTCCGGGATTTTGCGGCAACCGCACTCTCAAGCCCCAAAGCTGCAGCGGCTTTCATGGCGGCTGCAGAGCTGGATTTCGCCGCTGCGATCCAGCCGCTCTCTGGGACTATCTCCGCGGCAACCCAGCCGTGCTCCGGGACTATTTTAGAGACTTTTCCCGCGCCGGTCTCTACCGGCGGCCCCGCGCTGCTTGCTATGGACTTTACCGGCGAGGCTGCAGATCCAGTCCGGGTTTTTGTTTCACCCGCGGCTTCAGGCCTCACAGCAGCAGCGCTGGATCTCTACGCGCCCAGCTCCGAAAACCTCTCAGCTGCTGAGCCGCGCCCCCGGACTCCTGCCGTGTCTGCAGAAGCTGTTCAAGCCTCTGTGTCTGCTCCAGCTGTTCAAGCCTCCGTGTCTGCTGAAGCTGCTCAAGCCTCTGTGTCTGCTGAAGCTGCTCAAGCCTCTGTGTCTGCTCCAGCTGCTCAAGCCTCCGTGTCTGCTGAAGCTGCTCAAGCCTCTGTGTCTGCTGAAGCTGCTCAAGCCTCCGTGTCTGCTCCAGCTGCTCAAGCCTCCGTGTCTGCTCCAGCTGCTCAAGCCTCCGTGTCTGCTCCAGCTGCTCAAGCCTCCGTGTCTGCTCCAGCTGCTCAAGCCTCCGTGTCTGCTCCAGCTGTTCAAGCCTCCGTGTCTGCTCCAGCTGTTCAAGCCTCCGTGTCTGCTCCAGCTTTATTAGTTTATTCCCTTGTATATATTTCCCTAGCCCTGTTAGTTTATTTCTAGTATATCTTGTTTCACTGTTTATTTTGGTTATTGGTTTATTATCTTTGTTACGCATTTTCTTGTTTCTTTGTTTATTTGTTATTTATTTAATAAATTATTTATTTATTTCGCCCTTACCTGCACTTGTGTCCGCTTTCCTCGTCACCCTGCCTGGGTCACCCCCATTTCCGTGACACGTTCACTGTGCACCTTTATAATACTGTGCGCCTTATAGTGTGAAATTTTTCTTCTTCTTCTACAGTATATGATATGAACGCTCAAAAATTATTTTTTTATTACAATATTTATTAATATAAATAGTCTGAAGTGGTATGATTGCCCAGATGTTTGAAGTGCATTCTGTTGAAGTAAATGCAATAAAAAGGGAGCTCCTGTAGGAGGGCTAGTAAAGCCACAGGAAGAATCAAGAGCTCCATAGGGGGCCAAGAATGAAGGAAGACAATAAAGACCACATGTTCTTTCTCTTCCAATGTAATTTCCTGCTTTCTGGCAGTAGTACTGCAGGAAGGGTCTGGACAGTTGATTATGAAAGAGCTTTTTCTCGAAACAGGCGCTCTAACTGCTTTCCTCTCCAAAGACTGAAGACAATACAACTCTGTAACAAAAAGGAAATCTACTGTGCCTTTCCTGTATTGTCTAAAATAATTTCCAACCATGTTCTTCATTCTGCTTTTCTGTGTTAGTCAGTCAGGCCTAGTACCATGGCAAATACACTGAGGGCAACAGAAATGTTCTAACAGTGAACCCACACTGATTGTTCCTACAGTTCCCTCCAAATTTATTGGAAGAGTGCTGTAGAATTCTCTTGAGGGAGGCGATGCCCTTTTTAACACACTCCCAATTCTATAAAGAAGCAGTAAACTCTAAACCATATATTTTTTTCATTATTAGCTTAAATGTGTTCATTTGAAGTAATGAAACATCCCGGTCCTGCTTAAAATTATTATAAACCTTTGCTAACTAGAGATAGGCCAATCTGTGTTTTTGGGACCTTTTAATCCGTTTTGCCTTATGTATAAAGGAGGCTGGAGTAGCATTAGCATTAGCCGCTAACCAAGCTAAGCGCTAACTCTTTCGCTGTTCAGATGTGAGTATTATCGGCCTGTATCCTGCTGCTAACCCCGCTAGCACTGCTGGAGCAGGATGAGCTTTAGCTGCTAACTACGCTAAGCACTGGCTCTTTTCAGAGGTGAGCATATCAGACTGTAGCCTGCGCATTTACAGGGTTAAAAAAGCTACGTGGGATGAACTGTTGGCTGATATAGCCCTGTCTTACCGGAACACTCAGGGTTCCCTTGTGTAGTGCTGTTGGGAGGCTAGCGCTAGCAGTTAGCCACTAATTCTTATGCTGCTGCACCCAGCCTTAGTGTAAATCTGGAAATCTATGCTTACTGTAAATAAACGGAAGTGCTTTACTCACCCAGGAGAGAAATCTGTGTATTTTTACATACAGTGCATGTTTTTTTAAGAAATACAGTTTTGTCTACTTAGCTTAGCTTTACTTAAGTTTCTTAACTTAGCGAGTGAGTACTTTTACCAATATAGTTAATCAGGTTAAACTGCACCTGAACAGCCATTCAGTTCAAACATGAAAATTATATTTGATAGTTGGGTCAGAATGAAGCTGGACCATATTGTCACTTAAACAAACTGCTCCAGAGTTTGTTTTGGATCAGCCTCTAGTCCAACCTGAATAAGTGATAGATAATGTGATGTAATATGCAGGTTGCTAACTTGGATCTGTTTCAACAAACACTTGTAAAAGTAATCCCTGCATTTTTAGATGCTGCTGCCATTTATGTAGATAAAAGCTAACGCTTACTGTAAGCCGTCTCTTTCTTTTGATTGTAGGGATATAATCCCTTCTTTGGAAATATCTGCTGGGCTGGGTGTTCACTGCAGGCCTGTAAGATGTAGAGCCAAAGATATGAATCAAATGACACCGTGAATCAAGTGAGGTGAAGGGTGTGTTTTAGAAAAAGTCACTTAAAAGCCTAGAGCTAGAAGTAATGGCACATTCTTCTGCCTCAGGGCACAGAGCCAATCCTTCTCACTGCCACAGCGGAGCGGACACAGCACACCATAAATCTACAACAGGCTGATGGAAATCATCAATATCCATTATCAGCGGTTAAAACACAGTAATTCACACCTGAGATACTGTTTATATTCAGTGAGGGAATGGCCAGCCTATTCAGTAGGGCCTTCTCAGAGCATTAGTTTATTAGTAGTTTATTAGTAATATGGTGACAAATGTTAGTAATAAAGAGGGCCTGCTTTTTTTTTAACTTAAAGTTTTTCAAAATGCACAAATTCAGCAACATATCTTGACAAATAGATAATTAAACATTCAGTAAATAATGTTCCTCTATGCTAGTTACTTACTGATGCCCTGTTATAATTCAGATGGCTGGAACTGTAGATACCCTGATAGCCCTGTTTTTCCAGTCAAATGGAAATTGAAACCTTTCTGCTTCTTAAAGACATTCTGATCTAAAAACAAACTGCTATCATTTTGCTCATAAATGTCTAAACATGACAAAATCAGCTCAAGGCAAGCTGTGACTTGGTGCATCTACTTTCATTCTGAGAAAGTGAAAGAAGGTCTGTGTGCCAACAGCTATGTGAAATTTTATCCAAAGAATGAATGTATTCCTTTGTAGCCTGCGCTTACTACACATGCCAATATGCTCAGGACCTTGTAACCGTAGATTACTAGCTCTATCGTACACCCTGCGCAAAACACATTGGGATGCTTGTTGCTATCTTACACTCCGTCAACAGTTTTTTATGCCTGTATTATTTCTATCTTGGTGGCAGGAAATACAAGTGTGTCACTTATTGATTTAAACCCTGATAACAGTTAACAGTCAGCAACCCTATCCTATCTTAGCCATGCAGGAGCAACGTGCACAACAAAAGTTGTCTAATTGTTAGTGGAGCATTGTGCACTAGGCACACAGTATCGAATGTTGGTATCAGAGCCTGATTTGCAATTATGAGTACAAGTAAAAAAGTGTGAATCAGGCAAATATCCAGTATCACTATGTGTATTTATGCATCTCTGATCAAAATATATGAACATGTTTTTGCTGTTTTGGTACAGTGCAATTTATTTTTGTCTGTTTCACAAAAATCTGAATGGGATACATTGATTTTGGAACCTGAATATGTGCTCGGTATGTTTTTTCTTCCGGCTGGGAAAGATTTTCAGGTGGTTTCTCATGAAGCTTACAAAGAACAAAGAGAACTGCAAAACTAGGTAAAGCTACACTGAAACCGAGGACAAGAACAATCTAACAGATAAGATCTCAACCCCTATGATTCCATATGTATTACTTCATAGTTCTTATGTCTTCAATACTATTATGAAATGTGATAAACTGCACATTTTATGTATGAACATGTTTACTTGTCCTCTACTTCAGAAATATACATATTTATTCTGAGAACAGCTGTTTTTAATAAGAGACAGACACTCCTGTTTTCATCGCGGCAGCAAAACAGACAACTTCTGGCTCTGAAGAGCAGTTTACATTCTTCACATTTCTCAGAGAGATAAACTAGGCACCGTCTGGCTTCACCCGCAGGAGCAGACAGGCCTTCTCAATGTGCAAACTGTGGAAGCACTCACTGATGTGGATAATAAACAGCTCTTCTGAAGGAGTGGACATTCTGAATCGATCAGCTGTGATCAATATTGAATGAGGCTGGAGTCATGCTGGAGTGTAGAGTAAACAAAGCCTCTGCTTGGAATCACTCTGACTGGATAAGAACCACAGCGTTTGTGGAAATCGGAGAAGTTCTGGCTAATCTGGCTATTTTTACTACACTTACAAACAAGAAAGGGTGCTTCAAATTGTTCTTTTAGTGATTTATAGTGGAATCAGTTTATGTAAAAGAGATGTGAGTGTGAATAGGTCGCAAGAATTACGGCAAACGACATTATTACCATTTTAAGAGCATTTTATGCCACTGATATTATGATAACGGTGTAGTAATGCAACTGCATGATTTTAAAGTGAACTGAACTTAGAATATTAAGACTCTTTAAAACATTAATATTGCGGAACAAATGTGCAAATACTTACCTAAATATCTAGTAAAAATTTTAACATAAACCAAAACCAACATTTTAAAACAAAGCTGACATACCAGTTTATTCATGTTAATAAGTCTGTTGACAGCATAAGCACAATGAATAATGTTATGATTATCAAAAATGTCATATATGTTTTATTTGTATATATATATATATATATATATATATATATTATTTATTTATCTCCTGAAAACTGTTTATTTGAGTGAGTCAAGCGCTTCTGTTTAATTACAGTAACCTTAGATTACCAAATTTCTCCAGCATTAGACTGGGACATTAGCATTAACAGCTAACTGCTCCAGCAGTGCTAGCCAGGGTTAGGCGCAGGCTACAGGCCAATAATCCCCTCTAAAAGAGAAAATACTGGTTAGCAACTAATGCTACTCCAGGCTCGGTGCTGGAGAACTAAACTGAAACTCCTGAATAACACTGCAATTTGGCGGAGTGGCTTTACTGCTCCACACAACCTGACTGGTAAAATTCATACATAAGACTAAAAGATAAGAATAAAAGGCGCATTGAGGATTTTTTGGGAAAATTAAAGGATTTTAAGCCCACCTTATATTGTGAAAAATACGATACTTAAAGTTGCACCCTTTGCTGACACAGATGTGCAAACACCCACACAGAGCTTGTCTAATACCTGTACAGAAGTACAGCCCATATAATATGAGGCACTAAATCAGTAAAAGGTAAATGAGTGTAAATTTAGATCCTCAGAGCAATGTTCCAAAATCTAGTAAAAGGCAATTCAGTTACTCCAACAAAAGTAACTGAGTCGCCAGTCGTTGCGCTGTACACTCTACAAAACTGGTTGGGTTGTAATTGCAAGTCCTTCAGTTTTAGAGACTCCACAACACTACACGACTATACAAGGACACAAATAGCCCGAGTCACCTGACTGCTCTCCAAAAAACATGTTTATTACGAGAACATGCCAGAGAATCTCCAAAAAGGAGAATACCCACTTGCAGTGAGCCCAAAATGAGTTAATATGAAGCAACTGATCAAAATCATAAATATCTGATCATTTTTATACTAAAATATGTACTAATGTCCTTAACAGAGAATTATATATCAAATATTTTAGCACCGCAGACAACATGGTTTATAGTTTTGAACTCCAGTTATAAACCTTTTAAAACATGCTCTACCTCTATCTCCAGGAACAGCTCGCCAACTAATTTTATTTCTCTCTTTTTCCGTAATTCCATTGGCAGTATGTAGGTGCTGTTCCGAACACCCAGTCGCAGACTGAGTCAGATATTTAGCATTCCAAATATTTGCCAGGCGTCTGTAACTGGTCAGCGATCAGTCAGCGGCTTAGCAAGCGTCTTTCAGTAATTCACACTATGTGACTGGCCGAGATATGCAATTTGCCTCTAAGCTGAATTTCAGTCGCCGACTGAAAAACTGGGCTAAAATCTTGTAATGTGAACCTAGCATAATGGGTGCAGAATTTCAAGTTGTGTGGGCATTTAACATTCCTCAATCCATAGACATACATACGTTTATATCAGGAATATGTCTAATGCATTACCACCCACCGTGGATAGCACAATGGGTGGTAATGATTGTTACCGGCAGTGTCTGGCAAAAAAATGCCAATGTGCACAGACAAACGACTCAGAAATCACTGAAAGTTTCAATGGGAGGCTGTCCTATGATATGTGGCATGACTGGATGATGCAACACAAGTCTTTTTTTTTCAGCAAACAAAATTTAGAAATGTACATAAAGGAAATAATTTCCATAAGCTCAATATAGTTATGTATGAATGTAATCTTCTCCGCAGTGCTAGTGTAAATTAGCAATGATTCACTTACTCTAGATTATGCTCACCTTTATCTGAACCATGCTCTTGTTTATACGGTGCAGTCTGCCTCACCCAAAGCTGTACTAGCACTCAGTTCCAGGGCCAAGCCACTTTCCCACCTATACTTTTCCAGGATAAAGCACTTAAGCCTTCCTCTGTACAAGAATCTCAGCACAGAGATGGGAAATCAATTTGTCTATTAGAATGGCATTGATCTGAAGCCTGCAAAAACAACAGATACGATACAAATTCTGTATTAAATCAAGACTGAAATATCACAGATTTGCTTCTAGGTGGACAAAACAAAAAGAACAAGCTAACAGTAGTCAGTCTGAAAAAAAAAATAGACATTTTCACCCTGTACATTCATATCCCTATTCATATTTAGCTATAAAAAATTTGCTTGATACATTAACTTTCATTTAGGGTCCTATTTTAGCTATCTAGCTAGCTAACAACGGGAACAAGAATGCTGCGCATGGCTCAAATTGTACAAATGGTGGTACTAATTCTCTTAAGTAATTGTGGGTGTGTTTTAGGAGTAACGTGAAATAACCAATCAGTGTATCATTTGCTTTGTCGTACTGGTATTTTGATGGCAGTGCACTTCTCCGTTTCTCAGCACAGGAAACTGACCTGCGGGTTCACACCGTAAAGGTGCGTGAGCAGGTTATTTAAGGGGACAGCAACGTTATGTTATTTAGTATTTTGTTTATTCTTGATGTAAATGTTGGGTTTGTGCAATGCTGTGTATGCTTTTGTGTGTTTGTAAAGAGTAGTGGTGTATGCGCATTGCCAAGATAGTAATGAACATATGACAGTTTACCGTATGATTGTAGTCTTGGTTCAAATCAGTCAGTGGCACACCTGTGTTTTCTGTTGCCAAGATAGCAAGATGCCAGAAAATTACCAGAACACACCTCAGTTCCAGACCACCATGCCCATTGGCGTAGATATATTCACAAGCACCATACCTATTTAAACTGCTAGCGGGGTGTAACATTACAATAAGCATCACAGCTCATCTTGTGCAGGGTTTAGGATAGAGCCAAGAGTATTTTGGAAGCAAATGCGTGAGAAAATCATCAAAATGTTTATTAAAACAAAGATTAAAACGGATTTGCATATTTCTTCCTCTACAGTGCATGATATTATTAAATCTTTTAAGATAACAGAAGGCTTTTTAGTGCATAAAGGTCCATGCACAAGCTTAAGCTTTGATCCCTCAGACAGCACTGCATCAAAAAACACTATTCAACAATTGCTAATAGATCTCACAAATTAAGTAAAAAGTACACTGTGACAAGTTAAGCATTCGTGATATGACTAATCCGGCATGACTAATGGCATCTGAATATGACAAATGGATATTTTTTTTATCCATTTAAATTTAGTTAAATCCATAACTAATGGATAGTGTAACGACTAAAAGAGGAAAAATGCGGGCAGTTCAACAGCACAGTGTTCTGCTGCCTTCATTCAGTATATTGTCACATAAAACAGCTACTAATTTGTGTACAATCCCTGCCCACTGTGTTTTCAGCAGGGGTTGCCAAAGAGTGGAATTTATTCTGTTCAAACCCAATAACAGGAAAGCTAATTCACAGTAAATCACTGGTGTTTTGGGGATCAAATCTATAGCGTCAGGTAATTACAGCAGCAGGGGTTTAAAAACAAAGCTAGTAAAACAGCAGTGCACTAAAAGATAAGCAATGGTTTAAAAGGTCAAAACCCCCACGCAGCAAAATACACTCATGTGCTCTGTTCAGAAAATGCCTAATACAGTTACTATTGCTACTCAACTGTATAATGACTGATGTATTTAACATACAGTTAAAGTGAATGTTAGTATCATCATACAATAATAGTATCAACATTTTGTCTGAAAAATACAATACAATATAATCTGTCAAACATGGCAGAGTAACAGCAAAAAACTTTATGTGATGTACACTTATATCCAATGATGATTGACATGATGACATTGTATAATTTTCACTTTAAATTTTGTTATTATGATACACAATGTGCTTTTCAGAGAGTAGCACAAACACTATGCTCTGGTCAGAAAAGAGATAACGTTTATACAGATATTCTATAGATAACTGTAGAATGAGAGAAGCACTCATCATGCAGGAAAGGCAAATTAGAGTACCATAATTAGACGGAATGTTTTGCATCATCATACAACTAAGATACCAACATTTTGTTCGAGTTCAATTTGTTCAAGGCATTTAACAATATGTCAAACATGGTACGGGTAGTATTTCAGCATGAGAGCAGGGTTGCAAAGTGTAGTAAAAAAAAAAAAAACAAGAGACCACTTCAAATGGAAAAGGTTTCTTTGATTATACTAAATTAAAAACCTCTGGAATATAATGGAAAATAGGAAGATGGATGATCACAAGCCATCTAACCAAGCTGAACTGCCTGATTTTTGTACCAGGAGTGCAGGCATAAAGTCATCCAAAAGTAGTGTGTAAGACTGGTGGAGGGGAACATGCCAAGATGCAAGAAAACAGTAATTAAAATCCAGTATTATTCCATCAAATATTGATTTCTAAACTCTTAAAACTTTATGAATATGAACTTGTTTATTTTACTCAAACATATACCTATAAATAGAAAAATCAGAGAAACTGATTCAGACACTATAGTGGTCCAGAGCTGTATGTGCACAATCCTACAAGTGTGAATGCATATAGATGGCTAGCTAGTGTGGGAATGCTTTGAGAATGCCAAATACACTAAACTACAAAAAAACAACCAAACACAGCTTCAACTGCAAAATTCAGGGCACAACAGTATCATAGTATCTTTGTAGGAGCAATTGTAGTAATTCCCAAAAAAATAGGAGGAACAAAGAATAGCATATTCAAGGATGGAGTTAATCCACCAACTATTAAACTTAACGACAGATGTACAGTTGCTTTGAATTAGGGATTTAAGGAACGCTAAAAAGATCTAGTAATCTAAAAGGATCTTTGTTGGAAAAAAAGATTTGCTGCACAATTTAAGTTACAAATTGCACTTATGGTTAAAGCTCCATTTTATTGTTTAGTTCCATATATTGTCTTTGGATTTCTAACTGGTGACATTTGTTGTCAAGGTATAAATCACTAATTCAGTCTGTTTGAAAAAAATGCGGAGTTCAGTATGTTACCTCTGTTGTCCAGTAGAGAAAAATAAACCCACTCTTCCAAAAGAACAGTAAAGACGTCCAGTGTAGAAAATAGAACCATATGTGGTACTTTATAATTAAGTCGGGATAATGGTAATACTGTTTTATAGTGGTCATTCTGCAGCCCATAATCACTGTCCACACTTAATCCCCATATGCCAACCCTAAACCTACTGTTGTCAGTGTAGCACTGGAGATTATGTTGTGTTTAACCAAACTGGGCAGGGAAAGGCCCCTGTTTATTTTTCAGAGATGCACTTAACATTTTCATAAAATTTTTGCACTATAAGGTGCACTTAAAATTCTTTGGTTTTCCCAAAACTTGACAGTGTGTTGTATAATCCAGTGTGCCTTATGTATGAATTCTACCAGTCAGGTATTAAAGAACAGTAAAGCCACTCCTCTGAAGAACAGCGTTATAAGCGTGGGTTCGTTTTCAGTGAAGTTTCTCCAGCACTAAGGCTGGGTGCAGCAGCATTAGCAATAGCGCTAACCGCAGCCTTAGCTCTTTCGCTGTCCAGAGCTGAGTATATCAGACTGTAGTCTGCGTGTTTACCGTAATAAAACAAGCTGTGTGGGACGATGCCCTACCTGATACCTGTCTTACCTGGCTAGGGAAACAAACCCTAGTCTGACACACTGATGCCATGTTTTGCCACACTGTCCTACACCAACAGCCCCTACCATCACCTCCACAGGAGAAGACAGATCCTGCCAAATGACATCCACCACACCTGCTCCTGCTCGGCTCTTAGGCCACCTGCAAGCCATCATTTCCTTCCTACAACAAGATGACCAGATGGATCCAGATGGATCCTAGACCCTGCATGCTTGTTAAACCTTTCTGTTTACTCTGAGCCACCGGTTCTTTAAAAACACATATTTATAGAATGTATTGTGGTGTTAGTTACCAACACTACAATGACCCCACAGGTTTTTTTATTTATTTATTTTTTATGAGTTTTGACAGCCAAAGATGTCATGAGGAGCACCTAGTTTGGCTAGGCACCCTCTGTTCTCATTTCTACAGGCCTGTAAGTAGGTAGTATAACGATAATTAATTTAATTTGTACAGAGAAACCAGTTAACTCCACATATATCCTAAAAACTGCTCTCCTGTTTATGTCCAAAGCCAGAAAAGATGAACATCCAACAACATGAACAAAGGTGGTACCATTATACTAATTTCATCTTCTCATTGTGTTGCTTGGAGCTAGGTAACTGCTAAATCACCAAAAAAGTAAGAGCAGAACCACAAAGAGCATATAAACAAGGTGTTTATATTTTGCAATTTTGCTTGAGTAATATTCTGATTTTCATCCTCATTCTAGTGTAATCATTTATATATATTTGAGTGTTTTTCAGCCTTTTTTCTTCCACTTTTATTTTTGCACATTTTCAATATTAAAAAAACTTTGTGGGTGGAAAACATGCTGTTTGTGTCAGGTCTGCTGTTGTTAGAGCCCTGAATCTACGTATCTATCATGTATTGTGATCTGTCTTTACATGTTATCAACTAGTTAATTACACATTAATCCATGTTGAATGCAGCTTGAAGATATTATAACAGACTTTCAGTCTGTTTAAAGCCCTATCTGGATGGGATTAGTTTCAAATAGGGATGTCTGTGATTTTTTTTTCCCACACTTCTACTCAAGTGATAAAACTGTTGCATCCGAACTAATATTGAAAAAATAAGAGGACCAGTGAGTTTTTTGGCTTTCTCGGTCACATCACATCGTGATCAGTAGCTCCTCCATTTCCAGTTGCTGTTGTGTTTGTGTGGATTTCTGTAGAAATGTGCGTGGCAGTGGACAAAAAGCTATTTTGTTAAACGTGAGGAGACAAAACTCAAAACTTAGTCTGTCTGGATGGGGTTTGGTGAAAAACAGTAGGCAATGCATCCTGTAATATTCTATAAGGACATCTGAGAAAAACACATACATGGTCGTTTCGGACGGGAATAAAATCACAGAGGACCCCCTATAAAATTACCCCAAGACCCCCTGAAAAACTAATCCCGTCCAAGTAGGACTTAAGAATATTAAAATAGTCCAGTATGATAGCTCTGCTTTTCAGTAGAAAGAAAAATGGACAAGCTTCTCCATAAGAAAAGTGAAAGCCATATGTTGTGCTTAATATATAACAGGACCTGATCAGAAGCATCATAAAAAGAAGCATCATGTTTATTGTGATAATTCTACAGCACATTGTCCACTTTAACCGTTGTATATCTCATAGTATTTTATATATTTTTTGAGAATCTGAAAGCTGTAAAGAAATAATGAGGTTAGGTATGCTTCCTCTGTTCTCATCAGGCCTGTGTGTGTGTAGGTGGTATGATGCTAGTCATGATGATGGACTTGATGGTGTTCAGCTTCATTAATGCACCGAAAACAACATCCAACAAGGTATGAAGAAAGCTAACACTATAATGCTGAAGATGTAAACAGTCCCATCTTCTCACTGTGAAGCTTGGAGCTAGCTAACACAGCTAATAATCA